>NW_011494640.1:8843752-8846075 GCF_000754665.1 Bison bison bison
AGAAGCAGCACAGACGCCTGCATCCGCCATTAGCAAGCGGCGGCTGGGCAGGAAAGCACAGCGCGGGCTGCATCGCTTAGAGTAAGGATCTGGCCTGAATACCCTGAGCCCTACCTGAGCGAAATAATTTGGGCCAGCAAACCAGACTCTGGGATATCTACCACGCGAAGAGCCAGCCCTAACCTAAGACACCACCAGGCCCGCACACGGAACAAAGGATTGTACAGATATAGCCAGCTGCAGACCGTCCCCCTCCGGTGACAGGTAGCCAGAGCTGGAGGCGGGCAATCGCAGCCCCAGAGAGACATTATCTACAAAACTGTAAGCAGGCTTCTTTGCTAACTAAAACTTCTTGGGGTTCTGGACAGTCAACATCCGCCTGAGAAGGTGCGCCGGTTGTACACCCAGATAACCAAGCAGCGGGGAGGCGATAAGTCGCAGCAACCGTGTTCGCCAAACACCTCATCATATGTCTTGTCTTTCTTGTCTGAGCTGCTCGGACCTGGGAAGGGAACAAAACGCAGGCCCAACCGAGTCTGCGCCTCTGAGGACTACCCGAGTGCCTGAACCTGAGCGGCTTAGACCTGGGAGGCGCAAGCAGCCCAGGGCCGGCTGCGAACGGTTCCTGGCAGAGCAATCTAGAGCATGAGCAGTGTGGGCAGGGAGGCTACACGTGCCGTGAACTGAGGCACTGTGAGCATACGCCAGTCTTATTTATTTGTAGCATCCCTCCCTCCCCACAGCACGACTGAACAAGTGAGCCTTAAAAAAAAAAAGGTGTCCACCACCGCCCCCTTGGTATCAGAGTGGAAATCAGACACTGAAGAGACCAGCAAACAGAAGAAGCTATAACAGAGGGAACTGCCTTGGAAGCGATAGGCAATAGATTAAAACCCCGTGGTTAGTACCGACTACATAGGAAGGGGCCTATAGATCTTGAGAAATATAAGCCAGAACAAGGAACTAGCCGAAAATGAACTGAACCCACAATACCCACAACAACATCAGAGAAAGTCCTATATATATTTGTACTATTTTTACAGTCATTGTTTCTTTTTTAAAAATTTTTAAAAAAATTTTAAGTCTGCTATTACTCCTTTAATTTTCACTTTTATAACCTACTATTACTTTGCAAAAAAAAAAAAAAGATGCTTTTTTTTCAAAAAAAAGCAAACTTCATATATATATTTTTTATAACTTTTGTGACCTTGTTTTTTTTTTCTTCTTTTCTTTAACATTGTATTTTTGAAATTCCAAACTCTACTCTAGATTTTTTAACTTTTGCTTTTTGGTATTTGTTATCAATTTTGTACCTATATTTTCTTTATAACTTTTGTGACTTTGTTTTTTGTTTTCTTTTTTTTGGTCTCTCTTTCTTTTCCTTCTTCTTTTCTTTAACACTGTATTTTTGAAATTCCAAACTCTACACTAGATTTTTAATTTTTGCTTTTAGGTATTTGTTACCAATTTTGTACCTTTAAGAACCCAATCTTCAGTACCCATTTTTTACTAGGGAGCGAGATAACTGGCTTGACTGCTCTGTCTCTCCTTTTTTTCCACCAGGTCGCCTGTGTCTCTTCCCTAACCCTTCTCTACTCTACCCAACTCTGAATTTCTGTGTGTTCCAGATGGTGGAGAACACTTAGGGAACTGATTACTGGCTGGATCTGTCTCTCTCCTTTTCATTCCTTCCTTTTATCCTCCTGGCCACCTCTGTCTCCTTCCTCCCTCTTCTCTTCTCTGTATAACTCCGTGAACATCTCTGAGCAGTCCAGTTGTGGAGTGCACATAAGGAAGTGATTACTGATTAGCCCACTCTCTCCTCTACTGATTCCACCTCATCTCATTTGGGTCACCTCTAACTCCCTCCTCCCTCTTCTCTTCTCCATGTAATGCTGTGAACCTCTCTGGGTGACCCTTCCAGTGGAGAAACTTTTCATCTTTAACCTAGATGTTTTATCAATGGTGCTGTACAGAAGGAGAAGTTTTGAGACTACTGTAAAAGTAAGACTGATAATTGGAAGCAGGAGGCTTAAGTCCAAACCCTGACTCCAGGGAACATTAATTGACAGGAGCTCATCAAATACCTCCATACCTACACTGAAACCAAGCACCACACAAGGGCCAACAAGTTCCAGGGCAAGACATACCAAGCAAATTCTCCAGCAACACAGGAACACAGCCCTGAGCTCCAATATACAGGCTGCCCAAAGTCACCCCATAACCATAGACATCTCATAACTCATTACTGGACACTTCATTGCACTCTAGAGAGAAGAAATCCAGCTCCACCCACCAGAACACCGACACAAGCTTCCCTAAC
>NW_011494640.1:8846175-8846486 GCF_000754665.1 Bison bison bison
TTTCTTTAACATTGTATTTTTGAAATTCCAAACTCTGCTCTAGATTTTTAATTTTAGCTTTTTGGTATTTGTTATCAATTTTGTACCTAGATTTTTTTTTTATAACTTTTGTGACATTTTTTTTCTCTCTTTCTTTCTCTTCATCTTTTCTTGAACATTGTATTTTTGAAATTCCAAACTCTACTCTAGATTTTTAATTTATGCATTTTGGTATTTGTTATCAATTTTGTACCTATATCTTCTTTATAATTTTTGTGGCTTCGTTTGTTTTTGGTTTTTTTTCTCTTTCTTTTTCTTCTTCTTTTCTTTTG
>NW_011494640.1:8846586-8867507 GCF_000754665.1 Bison bison bison
CAGGTAAAGGAACAGGATAAATGCCCACCAAACCAAACAAAAGAGAAAGAGATAGGGAATCTACCTGATCAAGAATTCCAAATAATGATAGTGAAATTGATCCAAAATTTTGAAATCAAAATGGAATCACAGATAAATAGCCTGGAGACAAGGATTGAGAAGATGCAAGAAAGGTTTAAGAAGGACCTAGAAAAAATTAAAAAAAGAGTCAATATATAATGAATAATGCAATAAATGAGATCAAAAACACTCTGGAGGCAACAAATAGTAGAATAACAGAGGCAGAAGATAGGATTAGTGAATTAGAAGATAGAATGGTAGAAATAAATGAATCAGAGAGGAAAAAAGAAAAATGAATTAAAAGAAATGGGGACAATCTCAGAGACCTCCAGGACAATATTAAATGCTACAACATTCAAATCATAGTGGTCCCAGAAGAAGACAAAAAGAGAGACCATGAGAAAATACTTGAGGAGATAATAGTTGAAAACTTCCCTAAAATGGGGAAGGAAATAATCACTCAAGTCCAAGAAACCGAGAGAGTCCCAAATAGGATAAACCCAAGGCGAAACACCCCAAGACACATATTAATCAAATTAACAAAGATCAAACACAAAAAACAAATATTAAAAGCAGTAAGGGAAAAACAACAAATAACACACAAGGGAATTCCCATAAGGATATAACAGCTGATCTTTCAATAGAAACTCTCCAAGCCAGGAGGGAATGGCAAGACATGCTTAAAGTGATGAAAGAAAATAACCTACAGCCCAGATTATTGTACCCAGCAAGGATCTCATTCAAATATGAAGGAGAAATCAAAAGCTTTACAGACAAGCAAAATCTGAGAGAATTCAGCACCACCAAACCAGCTCTCCAACAAATACTAAAGGATATTCTCTAGACAGGAAACACAAAAAGGATGTATAAATTTGAACCCAAAACAATAAAGTAAATGGCAACGGGATCATACTTATCAATAATTACCTTAAAAGTAAATGGGTTGAATGCCCCAACCAAAGGACAAAGACTGGCTGAATGGATAAAAAAACAAGACCCCTATATATGTTGTCTACAAGAGACCCACCTCAAAACAGGGGACACATACAGACTGAAAGTGAAGGGCTGGAAAAAGATTTTCCATGCAAATAGGGACCAAAAGAAATCAGGAGTAGCAATACTCATATCAGATAAAATAGACTTTAAAACAAAGGCTGTGAAAAGAGACAAAGAAGGACACTAAATAATGATCAAAGGATCAATCCAAGAAGAAGATATAACAATTATATATATATATGCACCCAACATACGAGCACCGCAATATGTAAGACAAATGCTAGCAAGTATGAAAGGAGAAATTAACAATAACACAATAATAGTGGGAGACTTTAATACCCCACTCACACCTATGGATAGATCAACTAAACAGAAAATTAACAAGGAAACACAAACTTTAAACGATACAATAGACCAGTTAGACCTAATTGATATCTATAGGACATTTCATCCCAAAACAATGAATTTAACCTTTTTCTCAAGCGCACACGGAACCTTCTCCAGGATAGATCACATCCTGGGCCATAAATCTAGCCTTGGTAAATTCAGAAAAATTGAAATCATTCCAAGCATCTTTTCTGACCACAATGCAGTAAGATTAGATCTCAATTACAGGAGAAAAACTATTAAAAATCCCAACATATGGAGGCTGAACAACACGCTGCTGAATAACCAACAAATTACAGAAGAAATAAAAAAAGAAATCAAAATTTGCATAGAAACGAATGAAAATGAAAACACAACAACCCAAAACCTATGGGATACTATAAAAGCAGTCCTAAGGGGAAAGTTCATAGCAATACAGGCATACATCAAGAAGCAAGAAAAAAGTCAAATAAATAATCTAACTCTACACCCACTCCAGTGTTCTTGCCTGGAGAATCCCAGGGACGGGGGAGCCTAGTGGGCTACCGTCTGTGGGGTCGCACAGAGTCGGACACGACTGAAGCGACTTTGCAGCAGCAGGTGAGGAAAGGGAGATTGGTAAGCACCTTGGGGAAGATTACTAAAACAGAAATTCAAAGATAAGTGAATTTTTCCATGTCATCAAAATTGCCAATCTCTATCAGTTTAATATTTATATCCCATAATATATTATCTCACACTTAAAATTTTAGCTTATCAGATTTAAAATAAAGACCAAAAAATTGTGGCTGCAACGTGAAACATTAAAAATGGATTTGATTTTTAAAGGTCCTCCCTAGGGCTTTATATTTAAATGAGGAAAGGACCTATGAACTCTGTAGATCACAATAGGAACATGATTCCAGGAAATTCCGAGGTCATGTCATTCTTGGAGATTTTTCTAACAAACGGAAGCTTTACTGCAGAGTTTTATAAATATTTATCACCCGTGACTTTTACCCACAGGTTAAAGATCTCTGAGATTTGAATGAGAAAACATAGTTGTCTGATTTGACCTGAATTTGCAGGCAAAAAGAAATTTACTACATAGTGTAACAAAATAATGACATCCTTTGCAATATCTTACAAGATAATGGGAGTTGGTCCAGTTATTTACAAACCAGTATAAGTACTGTAATAACTTCTATAATTAAATCATATTTAATAAATTATATTTGTTTTCAGATTGTCTTTGCCCCAGAAGAACACAAAATGGGACATTGTCTAAACATATATGAGAAACTAACCAGGTTAACTTTAATGTTAGAAATTTAACTTTCTCCATAGTTTTCAACTTGGAGAAAGAAATGGCAATCCACTTCAGTACTATTGCCTGGAAAATCCCATGGACGGAGGAGCCTGGTAGGCTACAGTCCATGGGGTCGCAAAGAGTCAGACACGACTGAGTGACTTCACTTTCACTTTTCACTTTAGTTTTCAACTGTTCCTGGTTCAAACTTGTTCTACTGCATGATTTATTTTCCTTGAAGTTTTATCATGTGTTTCCATTAAAATACATAATGATTTTTATTTTACAGGGTTAAAAAATTTCAGCTTCTAAAGTAGCTACTTTGATTTTATTACAGAAATATATCATTTTATTGGTTTAAAATTAGACATGAGAATGTACTCACTAGGTCATTCAGGAGAATTATCAAAGAAAGGAAAGTGAGTGCTAGTTTCTTTAGAAATACATTCATTTGCAATCAGTATGATCAGCTGCAAAGTGTCTCAGAATACTTGAAAGAATATTGACATGAACTAAATGTGATTTTTCTCTTGAAAATGTCATGGTGTTTATTAAGGTAAACAGAAATGTTTTGGTGTGGGGCAAAGTGGAATGAAGAATCATTGTTATATTTTATGGATCCCTATCTCCTTGTAACAGCAATACCATTGGCCCTCCAGGTCAAGCAACCACAGATTGAAAATATATGGGAAAAAATTGCAGAAATTTGCAAAAAGGCAAATTTGAATTTGCTATGCATTAGACGACTATTAGCCTTCCCTGGTGGCTCAGGTGGTAAAGAATTTGCCTGCAAAGCAGGAGACCCAGGTTCAATCCCAAGGTCAGGAAGATCCCCTGGAAAAGGGAATAGCTACCCACTCTAGTATTCTTGGCTGGAGAATTACATGGACAGAGGAGCCTGGTGGGCTACAGTCCATAGGGTCACAAAGAGTCAGACACGATGGAACAATTAACACTGGCAGCTATTTACATAGCTTTTAGACTGTGTTCAGTATTATAAGTGATCTCGAGATGATTTGAGCTTCCCTTGTGGCTCAGCTGGTAAAGAATTCACCTGCAGTGTGGGAGATTTAAAGTATATGAGAGGATGTGCTTAGGTTATTTACAAATATGACATCATTTTATACAAGTGACTTGAGCATTCACAGATTATGGTATCTGGGGGTAGGGTTGGTCCTAGAACCAACACTCCATGGATACCCGTGGATATTGAGGGATGACCATATACTTGGCAATGAGACAATGAAGTTTTCAGTATGATGAGCAGTGAGCCTGTCTCTAAGAGTTCACATAGGAGAGAAGCTTGAGAGAGCCTTTCTCAAACATGACAACTCAGAAATTTACACCATATTAAAAAAAAAAAAATCAACTCATGAAGTTGAAATGAAGTTTATAAACTGTCAATAGTAACAGATAGATTTCATCCAGCCATACTAGAGGAAAGTGCATTTTTCTCTTGCCTCTATAGAAAATGATATTACAATATAGTTTTCATATGAAGAGGCAAAAGAATATAGCAAAAAAATGTAGGGGAAAAGTCTTATGTGCTTAGTTGCTCAGTTGTATCAGATCTTTGCCGCACCATGGACTGTAGCCTACCAGGCTCCTCTGTCCTTGGAAATTCTCCAGGCAAGAATGCTGGAGTGGGTTGCCATGCCCTCCTGCAGGGGATCTTCCCAACCCGGGAATCGAACCCGGGTCTCCCACATTGCAGGTGGATTCTTTACTATCTAAACTGCCAGGGAAAAGTCTTATAAAGATGTTTAATTAATAAAATATACTTAATTAATGAAAACAATGTCATTTTCCCAGATTTTGTGTTGTCAGCTTTGAAATTTTGTGATTTCCTGTGATTTATTTTCTCATTATAAATATTCACTTTTATACTTAATTTTATATTTTACATTCTTTTTTAAAAGCTCCACAAAAAAACAGATATGCCCTGGGGTAAATTTTATAATTTTATTTGAAATAGATTTTTCCAGGATATTTAAAAAATTGCTTCCTTACATGATGTTTTCTTGGAGAAGCTTCATTTAGCTTTGTCCAATTGTTCAAAGTATTTTCCTTACATTTTTATTGCTATAAACTCATATTTTACAGTCCTTGTATCTTCTCAGTGATTGAGTTCACCTTTTATATTTAGTCTATTAGCTTATTTTTCAAATGGAAATAGTTCCCAACCCCAAAGAATGAAACTAAAGTATCCATCTTCACAGCTGGATCATAAAATGACATTTAAACAATGATGTGATGCATAAGATTTGAAGAGTATACATAGAAGTAAAAATAGCGGCTCATGTAGCACTAGAGAGTTTCTCCCCTGTATGATATACATTCTATAATTAAAAGCATTTCCAAAAATCGTTGCATACAAAATCCTGAATATAAAAGAATATTTTGGGAACTTCTCATTGAAGGGGTACTTGTTTTGAGGACACGTTTTATTGGTTGGCTTTTCACCTCTGCTCAGTTGTGTCCAACTCTGTTCAACCCCATTGCACTGTAGTCCGCCAGGCTCCTCTGTCCATGGGATTCCCCAGGCAAGAATATTGGAGTGGGTTGCCATTTCCTCCTCCAGGGTATCTTCCCAACGCAGGGATTTGGAGCAATGTCTCCTGAGTCTCCTGCATTGGCAGGTGGATTCTTTACCATAAAACCACCTATTTTACTAATATTAATAATGGATTTATTCCCCTGCATAATGTTATTAATAGTTTCAGAAACCTTTTGCACTATTCCTTTTATATTTCAGGAATGATTCAAAAGTAGCTACTGTCATATTTATTTCCTAGAATCAGATATCTATGTATCTATCAATCAATGTCTATCTATTTATCTTGATAATACATGCTTGGCAAGCACATATAAACTGATTATAGCAGTGACCTGATGTTTTCTTTTCCTGCTGATTTGTCATAGCTGCCTCAATATTCTTGAACAAAGGGCAAAGTGTCTGAATGATTAATTGAAGTTCTTCTAAGTCTGAGAAGCTATCAGAATGACTTTTGTCCTCTTGGTGCATAACCTTTTTATTTTTTAAAGAGTCTGATGGAAAGCAAGACATGTTATTAATAATAATGTTGTGCATTGAATTGCCTATGTGAGAGGACAGTGTCCCAGAAAGTGGCTGTTTGCTGTCCTCTTCAGTATCTGATAACCTGTGATGTTGTCTTCACTTGGCTTTCACAAGGTCAAGATTGTAATTTGACCCTGAGCACAGAGCCATGGCCTGTTTACCCTGTTCTCAGCTGACTCTTTATAGTTGTAACTGATGTTTATATGTTTGAGGAGGAGGGGAAATTAGGCAGAGATCTGTGCGAATGTATTTCTGCTAGTGACAGAGGAATTCGTTCTCTCTCTACTCAGACCTGGAAAATGGCAAATTTGTAGCATTATCTCCACTAAGGAAGGAGTGTGTATTAATGTAGGCACTTATTAGTGGGAAGGGGGTTTTCTAGGTGGTACAGTGGTAAAGAATCTGCCTGCCAATGCAAGAGATGCAAGTTTGATCCCTACGTCTGGAAGTTCCCTAGAGAAGGAAATGGCAAATCATTCCAGTATTCTTGCCTGGGGAATCCCATAGACAGAGGAGCCTGGTGGGCTATAGTCTATGGAGCTGCAAAGAGTCAGACATGACTTAGCAACTAAATAACAACAATAATTAGTGGGGAAAAGAATGACTGGTTTCGGAAACAGTTTGTTCTTTTGAAAATCAAGCTTAGAAAACAGGAGTTGCATCAAAATGTTGCATAAATGTCATACCCTGGTGTGCTTGGCAAAAATTTCATTTTTGTGAAATTATACACTATGCTGATTTTACTGTACTTCTATGTATTTTTATTGACAATTGGCTAAAAGTTAAAAGGCTCTGTGCAGCAAAGCCAATATTCCATACATACAAGACAAAAAACATTTACTTTGAGTCATATCTTATCCTGAGTGGCAAGTATGGATTCCAATTAGACACAGTGTCTATTTTCCGCTAGTCTTGATGGTCTTTATTCTTATCACAGCCACAGATCACAGGATTTATTTTCCCTGGTAGAATCTACTGTGAGTTAGAACCACCTTGTCTTCCTGAATTCCACTTATAGCAGTGCTTTGTCTTAGGAAATGGAGTTAGAATTGAGTGTGGTTGGAAGAAAAATAAATAGTATGTCTTGATAAACTATAGTGCTTGGCAGGAGTGGTTTCCATTCAGGGCTGATACAAATCAAAATGTGAACCTTTATACCTAATTGATGAAAGACTTCTCAGAGCATTCTGAGACTCATTGACTCTCATAAATGAAAATAGGAACTCATTGACTTTGGATTAACAAAAGCAGTTTCATCCATAGGGCAATGGAACTCACAGATTATTGAGGAACGCAGTAGTTGCCACTTATCTTCTTTGCTCTTTTAAAAATCTATTACTTTATCAGTGAATTTTACTACATTGCTAATAGTACCTTATGATGTAGGTGCATTTTAGGGGTGTGTTTAAAGACAAGCACTTTCAGTGGCATTCAGCCAACCAGAGCCCACATAACTTAAGCACTGACTTTGTTTCTCTCAGATGCTTTTTTAATTTACACCAAATTAGATGCCGTTTTGAATTGCTGAATTCTTAATTAGTTTTTATTGTTTTTTATTAGCCCATGGTTGGAACCTTATAAAAGCTTTTAAGGCATTGATATTTTTCAATTTTTTTCAATTTTCAAACAGATTACAGACAAGTAAATAATCTATGTGGAGTGCTCCCCACCAACCATCTTTCTCCCAACAGCCTCAAAACAAAACAAAACAAAACAACAAACGACTTACAAAGTAGTTGAATTTTATTTTTAACTTAATGAAAATTCAGTACTAATTCATAATAGATATCTTATCCATGACAAGAAATGCTTTGAGTTTATGTTTAGTAAATATATTTATAAAAATGAAAAACAACCCGAAAGACCAGTCTTGCTGGCTGTTCTTTATCATTTCAAAGGACAACCTAGGTTTTATTCATGAGCACAATTATTGGGTTGGCCATGTCTGAGTGTCTTAACTTAGGGTGATATAACTTACTGATTTTTGCCTGCTGATGAGTAGGGAGTAAAATCAAGGTAAGGCAGACATGGAGCAGGGTTGGAGAAGCCTGGCTATGACCACAGAGATGATTCATTCTCCACGAGTTGAGCCCAGAAGTCCAACAAAATTTAAACCACCAGTGGCTTTATCAAAGGGTGTTGGTACTTGTTTGAGGAGAAAGCCAAAGTCAAGGTGAAGGAAAGAAAGAGAAATGGAATGACTTAACTGAAAACAAAACAAAACAAAACCCCACTCTTCTTCCCTTATTCAATTGTCTGGAGGTCAAGGATGGACTTCTTATTTAGTGGGAGGGTGCAGTGACCAGCAGGAGCTACCTGTATTTTAGACAGATAGGGAAGCACTCTGTTCCAACTGTGTTTTCTTAAACTCTGTATTTGATAATTTGACATCCATTCATCACAGGACCAGTTAATTGAATTAACGATATTTTCCTCTTTTCTGTGTCCCCGATACTCTGGCATTTGTGCCCTTGCAGATGGGAGAAGAATACCTCTGCCAAGGCTGCCCAGCTTTTAGAAACAGTAAAGGGCTCACCTGAGAAGATGCCTTTCACACGAAAATTAACCAATCCAGAGCCTACACCCCAACCATCTCTTTTCTCAAACACACACCAAGCCAACATTCCCCTGTGCTAAATCAACCTCGGGCTGGGTGCCACAAAATGAGGGACAGCTCCTAAGGCCCTAAGCTTGCTGGAATTATTCAAACTAGCCAGTCCTAAGTTTTTTGCCTTGTCCTGGCTTGTCTTTCCCATGGAAGTTCAAGAAAGTCTCTGATCTAGACTTCCCTCTCTCTCTTTCTATCCCCTGACTGAATCTGGTGCCTCTCCATGTGGCCCTGCATGGTGTGGCATGTCCTCCCTTCTAAGTAAATGTAAATAATAAAATTCTTCCAGTGGTATTGGCCTCTCCATGTTCTCACTCAGTCACTTCCATGAATGAAAATCCTGTGGGAAAACTTTGGGACACAAAATTATTAGTGTTGTGAGTGGGTAGGAGGCAAGGGCTGTTCTCTTAGACTATATTTCCTGGTGTTTAGGATTTCAGAGGCTCTCCACTGAATGAACCAAACTTCTATGCCATCACCTTGGGATGTTACAGCCATTTGGGACAGGCAGAGATGAAGAAATGACTAAATCATATCATTGTCCAGCAAAAGTCTCAGTTCAGCCAATATGGACAAAGAGAATTTGGAGAGAATTTATATCAGAAGATCTATTTTAGGAATGTCTTACCCTTTTTGAAAGTCCAAGTTTTCTGTTCATTGGCTGGACACTTAATCTCAATTCCATGGCTCAGTCTATCAACATATATTTGCCAAACACCCTGCTATGTGCTATGGAGGCTAAAAACAGAAACAAAGCATCATTTTTACTCTTAAAAGGCACACAGTCTGACTAAAGGCAACATCATTTGTTTTAGTCTGGGTTTCCTAGAAGTAGAGGCCAAGATGAGGTTAGATGTGCAAGAAATTTACTAAATGACAGGTCTTGGGAGACACACGAGTCTCTTGCATTTTTGCACGTCTTGTGAGGACACATGCTGACAGCCCTTGTTCCAGACCATCTTTCCAAGGGTGTTAGTATAGTGGACAATCATGGGAATGAGAGACAGCTTTTCCTTCCAGAGCATAAGACAGCTGCTTACTGTCCAATGTTGTAAAGAAAATGTCTCTCTTCAGGGTGAAATTCAGGCAGACAATTGTTGTTCAGTTGCTCAGTTGTGTCCAACTCTTTGTGACCCCATGGACTGCAGCATGCCAGGGTTCCCTGTCCTTCACTGTCTCCTGGAATTTGCTCAAACTCATGTCCATTAAGTCAATGATACCATCCAACCATCTCATCCTCTGCTTATTATAAAAGATTCAAGTTTTCTAAGCTTGCAGAATCTTTCCATAAAAAATCTTCAAAAACAGAAAACAAAAATGAAAAGAACTCCCTTCTTCCCTTATTGTATTTAGGGTTGTCACCTGACCCGCTTAATATCATTCTGTTGGGTTTGGGGTTTGGATAAGTTGGATAAATGCTGATATTCTCACTAGTGCCATAGCTGTGAGCAAGACACTCTCCTTTGTTTTTGACCCAAGAATCTCTTGTCTTCTGCCAGCATCCATGAAATGTTGGCAGGCTAATTTACTAGCTTGTAAGCAGGGATAAAAATCCCAGAACTTTCAAAATTCTTCACAGAATGCCTGTGAAGGAAAATGGGGAGAAAGCAGGATAGCCCAGTACAGCAGTCAAACCATTGTATAGTTCTGAACCCTCAAACAGAGGGAAAGAAAGAAGGTTAGGTGGAAGAATCTTGGACAGTATGCAGTTGTAAGGAAGTCTTGACAAGGCTGATGGGGAGTTCTCCAGCCAATCTCACTCTTCAGAGATGTTTCACATCTCATACGAATGAAAGGCCTGCTTTACCATCTCTGCGCTACTCAGTCTTCCTCTGGAAACAGCCCATGGGAAGCACGGTTGTGAATGAGAAGTGCTGGTGGATCCAGAAAATAGCAGCTGGGGACATTAGTCAAGTATCTTCCTTATATAGTAGATCTGAGGGACATATTCTCATAGCTACCACATCAATGAGCAGTCCTCTGATTCCCAAACTTCTTTATTTTAAAAGCAAGGTCAGCCACACTGCAATTTAAACCTTTAAAAGCGAGGGATGTTTACAGGTTAGGCTGAAGATTGTGTTGGACAGAACTCTTGGTGATGAGCATCTGAAACCCAACTCATATAGTAACAAGCACAACAGACAAACAAAACCAAAAAGAGTTCATGGCTTTGTGTAACAGAAGAGTCAAAAGTGGTGGTGGCGTCTTTCAGGGACAGCTGGGCTGGAAGATCAGATGATTGCTCTTGTCTATCTTGAGCTCTGTTTCCATCAATGTTGGCTTTTCCTTGGGCAGGATTTCCATGGGGAGTTTTATTGGTTTTGCAGATATTAATATCAAAGGAAAGAGACACTCTTTCTCTGATAGTGCCAGCAAAAGCCCTTGGGTTGACACTCACTGGCCCAGGTTGGATCAAATTTCTTGTCACAAGCAATTGCTTTACTTGAGAGATAGTGCTCTCTGATTGGTTGACCTTGGGCCAGATGCTCAACCTTATGCCAGGAGACATGAGTCGAAATGAATTGAATAAAATCATTAACAGCCCAGCCTAGTGGAAGAGCAGCAGCTGCTAAACAGGAAGATGCTGAGTAACTAAAGGTGTTCACCAGGACAACATTTTTTCTTCTCAAAGCTTTGGAGCTGGTGATGACTATTGAGGCAAATTGATTGTGGCTGAAGAATCTGAGAAGTTTGGCACCAGTGGAAATTACAGGGGTTAAGAGAAAGGTTAATGGAGAAAGCAGATTAAAATCAACAGTACAGCACTGGGATTTGGGACCTTCTCAGGCCAGAAGGGGCTTCCCTTGTAGCTCAGTTGGTAAAGAATCTGCCTGCAATGCAGGAGACCTGGGTTTGATTCCTGGGTTGGGAAGATCCCCTGGAGAAGGAAATGGCAACTCACTCTAGTATTCTTGCCTGGAGAATCCCATGGACAGAGCAGCCTGGCAAACTACAGTTCATGGGGTCGCAAGAGTCAGACACAACTCAGGGACTAAACCACCAACACTACCAGGCAGAAGAAGGCAGAGAGCCTCAGAACTGATGCTTTCGAACTGTGGTGTTGGAGAAGACTCTTGAGAGTCCCTTGAACAGCAAGGAGATCAAACCAGTTAATCCTGATATTCATTGGAAGGACTGATGCTGAAGCTGAAGCTCCAACACTTGGGCCACCTGAGGTGAAGAGCCGACTTATTGGAAAAACCCTGATGCTTGGAAAAATTGAGGGGAAGAGGGGCAACAGATGAGATGGTTGGATTATATCAGTGACTCAATGGACGTGAGTTTGAGCAAACTCAGGGAGATAGTGAGGGACAGAGAAGCCTGGTGTGCTGCAGTTCATGGCGTCGCAGAGTTGGACATGACTTAGTGACTCAACAACAACAGGCAGAAGAACTTGCAGGCTGCATATCAATGCCTTTTATATTGTTATTACTCTTTGTAATATCATTTTGAACACGAAAAGATATCTTCAGATGACATGGCCCCTAAGAATCAAAGTCATACTGAAACATGGAAGCAGAATTAGATAGTAACACTTTTAGAAAATTCAGATAGAGAAGAGATGCCTTAAATTTAGCTTTTTTGGGGGAAAAGAAAATATTAAAAAATTCATCTTTTAGAATATTTGATGTAATGAGTAAGTTTGGCTCTAGGAATTCTGTCTTCAAGTGAGATTACATAACAGTTTTTGGTCTCCAAGTGGGCTTGTCTTGTTTCTTACCTTCTTTGAAGTTCAGTGTATGAGCAGACAAATCTGATGAATACAGCTCTGTGGTGTGCATTTTGCAAAGTACTTTTTTAGACCTAATGGTCACATTATTTCTTTTCTAACTCTTTTGCAGAGGCAACCACAGAACTACATAAGACTCAGATTTAGAATACCTGGGTTCTGGGTCACTGTTCACTATGTCCTTAGAAAAGCTCTTTAGCTTCTCAATGAAAAATGGGTAGGATAATGCATTTCTTAAAAAATTGTTAAGCCAATCAACTGAGCCAATACTCCAGATGTAAAAGATGAACCTTATTATCACTTAAGTCTCAGGGGTGGAAAATTCAGACCAAAGGTAAAGATACAATGGAATCATCTTACTTTGTTTCTTTTAAATCATAGCATGTAAAATGGAATCTTTTTTTGCCTACACCCAGAATGACTTCTGCCATTCAGTTTGCTTTAAAACAACAGCTGGGTTTTCATAATTCATAACTCAAGCAAACCTGCAGATTCTCATGATGAAGGAACCCATTCATTTTTTTAAAGCCTTAATTGAATTTGCCACAACATTGTTTTTGTTTTATGTTTTGTTTTTTTTTTGGCCACAAGGCATGTGGGATTTTAGTTCCCTGAATGGGGATTGAACCTGCCTCCTCTGCATTGGAGGGTAAGGTCTCAACCACTTGACCACAATCATCAGTCTGTAATTTATTTCCTTTGAGAAAGAACTTATCTCACCAACAACTCATTAGTGGCTTGAAAGTGAAAGTGTTAGTTCCTCAGTCATGGCAGACTCTTTGCTACCCCATGGACTGTAGCCCGCCTGGCTCCTCTATCTGTGGAATTCTCCAGGCAAAAATACTGGAATGGGTAGCTAATCCCTTATCCAGGGAATCTTCCTGGGGTCAAAAAAGGGTCTCCTGCATTGCAGGAGGATTCTTCACCATCTGAGCCACCAGGAAAGATGAGTGTCTTAACACAGGGCAATCTGAACAGTGAAGGTTTGCACTGCAGAGGAATCATGCTAATAATACCTTTTCAGAATTTCTATCATTTCAGCTGATCTTGTTAGATTTCAAATGTCTTTGATTATCTTCAGTGCTTCTCACCACTCTGCTCTTGGGGTCCTGCATTCCCTGTTATCTTTCCAGAAGATAAAACCACGTGAAGCCATGTATTTAGGGGGAAAGGAAATGACATTGTTTATACATTACCACTTGGTTCTCAATTTGTTGTTTGATCAAGATTTCCCAAGATTCAGTCTGAAAGAAAATATGAGATAATGTTACCAGAGGCTGCAGTGATTAGAAAGAAAAGTTAGCTAAAGTTGAAGCAAAGAAGATTCACACCGAGTACCCAGGGAGAAATGACGAAACTTGAAACCCACCCGAATCCTTTCTTTCTAATCTGTCTCCAAGAGGCTAAAACATCTGGTAAGTCATGTCAAAGATTCAATCAATCATCCCCGTATTTGGTTTTTATGTTGCCAGACATCTGGATTGACTGTATTTTTCTTTTCTTTAATTAAATCAATAGGGGGTTTTGGCTTCCTGCAAAATCAGCTTTAGTTTAAATAATACACGTCATCATCTCATTTGCACTTTGACACACTTGTGATCCTGTTGTTTTTGCTTTAACTCCTAGTAATTTGGTGATTGATTTAAAATAGTTTTGAATATTGTACTATGCATTTGTGTATTAATATAAATATTAATAAACATGTCAGAGAAACAAAACTAACTTGGCTGCTTTACTTTTTTCTAAAAGGAACTATAGATGTTACCTGCAATGAGTGGACATTGAGAAAGTTGGACAGTGCTAAATAATTATAGGGCTCATTCTTAGCAGAGATCAAAATGGCCACTTTGATGTAAAGACAGCTGACACTGACAATCATTTTAACTGTGTAACAGGAACACACGATTTATATAATTTACACATTCCTAAGTTTTTTCAGTTCATAGGAATGTGGTCTGGTTTTATTATTATTTTCAGATACTCTTTGCATTCTTATCTGGAAAGGCTTCTGGGCAAGCTGATGACAGGAGGAGATTTAAAAAAAGATGAAAAGAAACCATGAACACATACTGATTTAATGAAATACTATATATTCTAGGAGAGAAATCAAACCTCAAAATAGACAAAACAAAATTTATTGCTCTAAATATACGACAGAAAACAACCAAAGAATTCTGGAATAACATTTCATACCTCACTCTTTTATGGTGTTTTTCATGGAGTTTGCCTAGCACACAAAGTCAAAAATAGATCCTACTTTCTCACTAAGGGATTCTATTCTTTGTTTTTAATGAAATAAACGATCAGCAGAGGAAAAAGTGCCTTCCTGATGCAACTGTAGTTAATTTTGAAAGACAGATGGATTATGATTTTAGGATTCTTATTGTAATCATTGAGCCAAATAAGCTATTTTATAAGTATATTGTGACACACCTAAATACAACACCTGAAAGTTTTCACCAGAATTAGGCACAACTCCATTCCTATAGAAAGTCTTCCAATCTACCCTAGTGAGGTTATTTGTAAAAATTAAAGTCCACTTTAATCAGTCCAAAGTAATCACGTGAACCACAACCTTGTCTAACTCAATGAAACCATGAGCCATGCCATGTAGGGCCACCCAAGACAGATGGGTCATGGGGGAGAGTTCTGACAAAATGTGGTCCACTGGAGAAGGGAATGGCAAACCACTTCAGTATTCTTGCCTTGAGAACCCCATGAACAGTATGAAAAGGCAAAAAGATAAGACACTTAAATATGAACTCCCCAGGTCAAGAGGTGCCCAGTATGCTACTGGAGATCAGTGGAGAAATAACTCCAGAAAGAATGAAAAGATAGAGCCAAAGCAAAAACAATACCCAGTTGTGGGTGTGACTGGTGATGGAAATAAAGGCTGATGCTGAAAAGAACAATATTGCATGGGAACCTAGAATGTTAGGTCCATGAATCAAGGCAAATTGGAAGTGGTCAAACAGGAGATGGCAAGAGTGAACACTGACATTTTAGGAATCAGTGAACTAAAATGGACTGGAATGGGTGAATTTAACTCAAATGACCATTATATCTACTACTGTGGGCAAGAATCCCTTAGAAGAAATGGAGTAGCCATCAGAATCAACAAAAGAGTCTGAAGTGCAGTACTTGGATGCAATCTCAAAAACAACAGAATGATTTCTGTTCATTTTCTAAGGCAAACCATTCAATCTCACAGTAATCCAAGTCTATGCCCCAACCAGTAATGGTGAAGAAGCTGGTTGAATGGTTCTATGTAGACCTACAAGATCATCTAGAATTAACACCCCCAAAAGATGTCTTTTTCATTATAGGAGACTGGGATGCAAAAGTAGGAAGTCATGAAACACCTGGAGTAACAGGCAAATTTGGCCTTGGAGTACAAAATGAAGCAAGTCAAAAGCTAACAGAGTTTTGCCAAGAGAACGCACTGGTCATAGAAAACACCCTCTTCCAACAACACAAGAGAAGACTACACGTGGACATCACCGAATGGTCAATACTGAAATCAGATTGATTATATTCTTTGCAGCCAAAGATGTAGAAGCTCTAGTCAGCAAAAACAAGACCTGGAGCTGACTGTGGTTCAGATCATGAACTCCTTATTGCCAAATTCAGACTTAAATTGAAGAAAGTAGGGAAAACCATTAGACCATTCAGGTATGACCTAAATCAAGCGCTTTATGATTATACAGTGAGTGTGACAATAGATTCAAAGGATTAGATCTGATAGAGTTCCTGAGGAACTATGGATAGAGGTTTGTGATATTATATAGGAGGCAGTGATCAAGACAATCTCCAAGAAAAAGAAATGCAACAAGGCATAATGGTTGTCTGAGGAGGCCTTACAAAGAGCTGAGAAAAGAAGAGAAGCTAAAGGCAAAGGAGAAAAGGAAAGATATAGCCATTTGAATGCACAGTTCCAAATAATAGCAAGGAGAGATAATAAAGACTTCCTCAGTGATCAATGCAAAGAAATAGAGGAAAACAATAGAATGGGAAAGACTAGAAATCTCTTCAAGAAAATTAGAGACACCAAGGGAACATTTCATGTAAAGATCGGCATAACAAAGGACAGGAATGGTACGGACCTAACAGAAGCAGAAGATATTAAGAAGAGGTGGCAAGAATACACAGAACTATACAAAAAAGAACTTCATGACCCAGATAACCATAATGGTATGATCACTCACCTAGAGCCAGACATCCTGGAATGGGAAGTCAAGTGGGTCTAGGCAGCATCACTATGAACAAAGCTAGTGGAGGTGATGGGATTCCAGTTGAGCTCTTTGAAATCCTAAAAGATGATGCTATTAAAGTGGTGCACTCAATATGCCAGCAAATTTGGAAAACTCGGCAGTGGCCACAGGACTAGAAAAGGTCAGTTTTCATTCCAATCCCAAAGAAAGGCAATGCCAAAGAATGCTCAAACTACCACATAATTGCACTCATCTCACACACTAGAAAAGTAATGTTCAAAATTCTCCAAACCAGGCTTCAACAGTACGTGAACCATGAACTTCCAGATGTTCAAGCTGGATTTAGAAAAGGCAGAGGAACCAGATATCAAATTGCCAACATCCGTTGGATCACCAAAGAAGCAAGAGAGTTCCAGAAAAACATCTATTTCTGCTTTTTGACTATACCAAAGCCTTTGACTGTGTGGATCACAACAAACTGTGGAAAATTCTGAAAGAGATTGGAATACCAGACCACCTGACCGGCCTCTTGGGAAAACTATATGAAAGTCAGGAAGCAGCAGTTAGAACTGGACATGGAACAACAGACTGGTTCCAAATCAGGAAAGGAGTACATCAAGGCTGTATATTGTCACCCTGCTTATTTAACTTATATGCAGAGTACATCATGTGAAATGCCAGGTTGGATGAAGCACAATCTGGAAGCAAGATTGCCAGGAGAAACATCAATATCCTCAGATATGCAGATGACACCACACTTATGGCAGAAAGCAAAGAAGAACTAAAGAGCCTCTTGGTGAAAGTGAAAGAGGAGAGTGAAAAAATGGCTTAAAACTCAACATTCAGAAAAGTAAGATCATGGTATCTGGTCCCATCACTTCATACCAAATAGATAGGGAAAACAATGGAAACAGTGAGAGATTTTATTTTTTTTAGGCTCCAAAATCACTGCAGATATTGAGTGTAGCCATGACATTAAAGGATGCTTGCTCCTGGAAGAAAAGCTATGCCCAACCTAGCCAGCGTACTAAAAAGTAGGGACATTACTTTCCCAACAAAGGTCCATCTAGTCAAACTTATCAGTTTTGCGGTAGTCATGTATGGATGTGAGAGCTGGACTGTAAAGAGAGCTGAGTGCCAAAGAATTGACGCTTTTGACTTGTGGTATTGGAGAGACTCTTGAGAGTCCCTTGGACTGCAAGGAGCTCAAACCAGTCAGTTGTAAAGGAAATGAATCCTGAATATTCATTGGAAGGACTGATGCTGAAGCTGAAGCTCCAATACTTTGGCCACCTGATGCATAGAACTGACTCTTTGGAAAAGACCCTGATGTTGGGCAAGATTGAAGGCAGGAAGAGAAGTGGACAACAGAGGATGAGATGGTTGGATGGCATCAATGACTCGATGGACATGAATTTGAGTAAGCTCCAGGAGTTGGTGATGGACAGGGAAGCCTGGTCTGCTTCAGTTCATGGGGTCGCAAAGACTCAGACATGACTGAGCGACTGAACTAAACTGAACTGAAAGTCTACTTTGATGCTACTCTGTCAGATATGGATATTTCTTTGTACTATTTCTGGAGTTAATTTTATTGTTTTAAGTAGCTTTATGAGAACTCCCCACTGATGCTGTGTTGGTATTTTAAGGTGCCAGCATTCATGTGCACTTTATTGTCTCTTAGCTAATGATGAGCTTCTCTGGTGGCTCAGGTTCTATTATTAACTGAGGCCAAAGCTGAAGCTCAGAGGGGTTAAAAGCAACTGGCTCAGAATCAAACAATTCAATTTTTGGATTAACAACATTTATTATAAAAATATGGTTATATGTACACATACATATATTCATTGCAGACATTTTGGAAAAGATAGGAAGTTTAATAAAAAAGAAAAAAAATTACTCAAAATGCCATTTCTCTTGGATAATGACTATTAATTTTTTCGTGGGCTTATAAGTACCTATGTATACAAAATTATTTAAATAAATGTATCCACATTGAAAACCATACTAAGATTCATACTAAGCACACCATTTTGTAATTCTTCTGTTTGTAAGCATAACTGGCAACTTATCCCATATCAAGTAAATTTTTCTATAGCAGAGATCAATATATTCTTTCTGTGAAGGGCCAAATGGTAAGTATTTTGTGATTTACAGGCAATAATGTCTTTGTCCCAATCACTTAACTCTGAGAAAGCAGTCACACACAATGTACAAATGCATAAGTACAATGTGTTCCAATAAAACTTTACCTACAAAAGCAAGCAGTGCATCAGATTTAGCTTGTAGATCATAGTTTGCTGATTCTTCTACAGAGTCAATTTTTTATAATGATACCGATAGTAGTTTATCTATCACACAGCTGTATTACTATTTACTTTTAGGTATTTATTTATTTTGTGTCTGTCACAAAATAATCATAATATTGTGATGAAAATTATTATAATTCAAACTTGGTATGGACATTCTAGGTTTTCCTCAGATACTTCACTGGAAAAATTTCTCAGTGCCTTGGAAAGTCTTTCTATAGAGTGCTTGATATGTATTGCATTTGTGTTGCACTAAACTATTGTCCATAGGTCATACTTTCCATTCTTCCCAGTGCTATAAAGGAGGGTCTCTTTATCCATATAGGCTTGTGACAAAGCATACTATGGTTTAAAAATTTTTTTTGCCAATTTTGTGGGAAAAAATGATATCCGCATTTTTGAATTTTCTTTATGATTGAACATTGTTAATTATATTTTCTTTTTTCCCCCCCATGCTTAATGATTAATTATAAATCATCTATTTTCTCCAGGTCAACTTAATTTTATAAATGATGGAAACATGCAAATTTCATTTTAGCATATTCATTTCATTTTAGCATATTCAATGCTAAAATTTCATTTTTTTTCTGCATGAAAATTTAAAATTTTTATGCATCAAAGACACTGTTGACAGAGGAAAAAGGCAATCCATGGAACGGGAAAAAATATTTGAAATCACATATCTGGTAAGAAATTAATATCCAGCTCTTTCCCTTTGGCACACCATTGAAGATCCAGGTGTTGCCATGGGCCGCCACCATGCCCGGTGTTACCGGTATTGTAAGAACAAGCCATACCCAAAGTCGCGCTTCTGCCGAGGTGTCCCTGATGCTAAGATTCGCATCTTCGACTTGGGGCGTAAGAAGGCCAAAGTGGATGAGCTCCCACTCTGTGGCCACATGGTGTCAGATGAGTATGAGCAGCTCTCCTCTGAAGCCCTGGAGGCTGCCCATATTTATGCCAACAAGTACATGGTGAAAAGCTGTGGCAAAGATGGTTTTCACATCCGAGTACGTCTCCACCCCTTCCATGTCATCCGCATCAACAAGATGTTGTCTTGGCTGGAGCTGATAGACTCCAGACAGGTATGCGCGGTGCCTTTGAAAGCCCCAGGGCACAGTGGCCAGGGTCCACATTGGCCAGGTCATAATGTCCATCCGCACCAACTGCAGAACAAGGAACATGTGACTGAAGCCTTCCGCCGGGCCAAGCTCAAGTTCCCTGGCCGCCAGAAGATCCACATCTCTAAGAAGTGGGGATTTACCAAGTTCAACGCGGATGAATTTGAGAACATGGTGGCAGAAAAGCAGCTCATGCCAGACGGCTGTGGGGTCAAATACATCCCTAATCGTGGTCCCCTCGACAAATGGCCGGGCCCTGCACTCATGAGCATCAGTGCTGTCCCCTCTTTAATTATGCTCACCAATAAATGTTATTTCCTGTCCAAAAAAAAAAAAATTAATATCCAGAACACATAGAAGCTTTTAAATCTCAGTTCAACTATCTTAAAATATCCATAGTTAAGATTAATATATCAAGTGTTGGATTATACATAGGCACTATTGAAACAGTCCCTGTAAGTCCTTGTTTGTCTACTGTAATTATAAAATCAACTGTGTTTCTTTTATAATCTTGCTTCCTTTGACTTTTGCCATAAATGCAGTCATATTTTTCTGCCTTCTTTTTTCCCTCTCCCTAGGCCCTCCATGAAAAGCACATTTTATCTGACTTAGTGGAAGGCACAGTTCTGACATCCTTTTCAGTTCAGTTCAGTCGCTCAGTTGTGTCCGACTCTTTGCGACCCCATGAATCACAGCACGCCAGGCCTCCCTGTCCATCACTAACTCTCGGAGTTCACTCAAACTCACGTCCATTGAGTTGATGATGTCATCCAGCCATCTCATCCTCTGTCGATCCTTTCTCCTCCTGCCCCCAATCCCTCCCAGCCTCAGTGTCTTTTCCAATAAGTCAACTCTTCGCATGAGGTGGCCAAAGTATTGGAGTTTCAGCTTTAGCATCGGTCCTTCCAAAGAACACCCAGGACTGATTTCCTTTAGAATGGACTGGTTGGATCTCCTTATAGTCCAAGGGACTCTCAAGAGTCTTCTCCAACACCACAGTTCAAAAGCATCAATTCTTCGGTGCTCAGCTTTCTTAACGGTCCAACTCTCACATCCATACATGACTACTGGAAAAACCATAGCCTTGACTAGACGGACCTTTGTTGGCAAAGTAATGTCTCTGCTTTTCAATATGCTATCTAGGTTGGTCATAACT
>NW_011494640.1:8867722-8870576 GCF_000754665.1 Bison bison bison
TATTTAAGGCCAACTTTTTCACTCTCCACTTTCACTTTCATCAAGAGGCTTTTTAGTTCCTCTTCACTTTCTGCCATAGGGGTGGTGTCATCTGCATATCTGAGGTTATTGATATTTCTCCCGGCAATCTTGATTCCAGCTTGTGCTTCTTCCAGCCCAGCGTTTCTCATGATGTACTCTGCATAGAAGTTAAATAAGCAGGGTGACACTATACAGCCTTGACGTACCCCTTTTCCTATTTGGAACCAGTCTGTTGTTCCATGTCCAGTTCTTTTACCCTGGCTTTATTCTGTGGTGGAATAAATATGCTCAAGGTCACAGGCATGTGTCCCCTACAAAGAAAGAAAAAAGATGTCTAAGTTCTAACCCCCAACACCTATAAATTTGACCTTATTTGGAAATAGGGTCTTTGCAGATATAATGAAGTTAAGATGAGGTCATTAGTTTGGACTCTAATCCAATATGACGAGTGTTCTTATAAGAAGCTGTCTCTATGGAGACAGAGGGAAAATGGCCACGTGAAAATGGCGGCAGAGATTGAGTTACACAGCCACAAGCCAAGGAACACCAGGGCTACTAGAAGGTGGAAGAGACAAGGAAGAATCCTCCCTAATAAGCTTAGGAGGGAGCACAGCCCTGACAACAACTTGATTTCAGACTTCTCGCCTCCAGCGCTGTGAGAGAACACATCATCTTTGTGTTAAGCCACCTCGTTTGTGCTGCTTTGTTATGGTAGTGTTAGAAAATGGAGACAGGCATGAATAGTGGCCAGTTCTTTTACAGCAAGACTGTTCAGGGCTGCTGCCCACTCTTTTCTCCTTCAAGTGGAGCAAACTCTTTTTCCCTGATGGTTGATCTGCCTGTGACTGATTGGTTGTTTATTTCAAGGAAAAACATCCTTGAGTGCAGACCTTTATCTCCAATCTAGCCATGTGTTAGTTGCTCACTCATGTCCAACACTTTGAGACCCCAGGGACTATAGCCCTCCAGTCTCCTCTGTCCATGGAATTCTCCAGGCAAGAATATTGGAGTGGGTTGTCATTCCTTTCTCCAGGGGATCTTCCCAACCCAGGGACTGAACCCAGGTCTCCTGCATTGCAGGTATATTCTTTACTGTCTGAGCCACCAGGGATTCCAGTCTAGCCAAGCCATCATTAAAGCTGATATTTTGATCTCCTATACCTGTTCCTCTGGCAATCTGCACAGGTAGTATATACACCTGAAAGTCTAAACAAAGATAAGTGGTAACTGGTATTTTGGTGACCAAAATAAAACCTGAATATGCCCAATACCTTGCTTTGGCTGCGGTGGCCAGTGTCTGAATAGGCAGGTACAATATAGCTTAGGTTTCAGAAGGCTTGACTTCAGGGCTCTAGTGATCTAGTGCTGTTGATCCAAGAAGGCGTGTTGTGGTCACATCTGATATCACAGGTATTTGACCACTGAAAGGGGAAATTTTTAATTCTAGTTAAGTCTTCTAATTAACATTTTGTACAGGTTTTTGGGGTCACTGGTGGAGAGAATGATTTGTTTCCCTTTATCTTTACATTTTTCCAGCTAAGATTTTAAATGGCAAAGGCAGGTAAGTTTCCCATGGACCTCAGAGAATGAATACATGAGGGTTGAACCTCCTATTTAGTATTATCATGAGATGGTAACACTTAGTGGGCTGCCCCAAATCTATTCCTTCCTGTCCTACTTTGAATTACTTTGAGGAA
This sequence comes from Bison bison bison, assembly GCF_000754665.1. Classification (NCBI taxonomy): domain Eukaryota; kingdom Metazoa; phylum Chordata; class Mammalia; order Artiodactyla; family Bovidae; genus Bison; species Bison bison. The sequence goes on from NW_011494640.1 coordinate 8,869,441, forward strand.
TGAGGAAGATGTGGAAGGGTGAATCTAGTGAATTCATGAGAGCATCAAGAAGAATGAAAGTCCTTATTACACACCAGATACATCATTTTCTTGGGCAGAGGAAAAAAAAACCTCAATGTTTATTATTAGAGACTTGAAGGTTGGAAGGAAATTTGAAAGGCTTTTCCCTGGAACACCACTTTTAGAAAAACTGAACCAGGAAAGTTGGGTGAATGAGACTGATGTATGTAACATGAGTTCATCTTAATTTTGATTTTTTTTTTTTGCTGCACTACTTGGCATGTGAAATCTTAGTTCCCCAACCAGGGATCAAATCCACACCCCCCACATTGGAAGCATGGAGTCTTAACCTCTGGATCAGGGAAGTCTCAAACACGCTTCCATCTTACTGTCAAAACATGAGCAGAAGGAGAGAGGAAGTAAAGGAGGGCATATGGATTTCAGAGGGCAGGTGAGAGATTTTTTTATTAGAAACGTTAGAATCTTAATGATCAGTAAAAAGGAGGTAAGTGTGGACCTAACTGTTTATAAAGCTGGGACCAGAAAACTCAGTGATGAGGTTGAAGGTGGTGAGGAGGACACGGAAGAGACATAGGGGGGCCTTCAGTGTGACAGAGACATGAGGTCAGACCAGCACACCAAATACTGGTCCATGGCCTGTTAGGAACCGGGCTGCACTCATGAGGTAAGTGACAGGAAAGTGAGTGAAGCTTCATCTGTATTCTAAGATGGAAGAGGACAGGCTCTGAGCTCTACTGTCACAGGCTCCAGCAACAGACAGATGCCCAAGGTTGAGGGCAAGAACCGAGCACTAGGCTCGGTGCTGAGGCTGTTGGGGCCAGCCACTCTGCTGCAAGGCCCAGAGGCTCACAGAGGCCACCATGTGGATTCAAGGACTCCACCCCTTCCATTCTGACACAAGGTTCTGTGCCTCCACCATGTGTATCCAGAAGAGGGACTTGGTCTGGGAAACCAAGCATTTATCTCATTTATATTACTTTAAACTAGGTTAGAAGAAGGCAATGGCACCCCACTCCAGTACTCTTGCCTGGAAAATCCCATGGACGGAGGAGCCTGGTGGGCTGCCGTCTATGGGGTTGCACAGAGTCGGACATGACTGCAGTGACTTAGCAGCA
>NW_011494640.1:8870676-8875376 GCF_000754665.1 Bison bison bison
AGCAACTTAGCAGCAGCAGCAGGAGAAGGAAATGACAACCCACTCCAATATTCTTGCCTGGAGAATCCCATGGACAGAGAAGCCTCGCGGGCTACAGTCCATGGGGTCGCAAGAGTTGGATACAACTGAGCGACTAAGCACACACGAAATCTAGGTAAATCAACTGGACTGACATATAGTTTTTTTTCCCTTGCTACCCATCAGATTTCCTAAAGGAAATCAACCCTGAATATTCACTAGAAGGACTGATGCTGAAATTGAAGCCCCATTACTTTGGCCACTTGATATGAAGAGCAAACTCATTGGAGAAGTCCCTGATATTGGGAAAGATTGAGGGCAGGAGGAGAAGGGAACGACAGAGGATGAGATGGTTGGATAGCATCACTGACTCAATGAATATGAACTTGAGCAAACTCTGGGAGATAGTAGAGGATAGGGAAGCCTGGTGTGCTGCAGTCCATGGGGTCGAAAAGAATCGAACATGACTTAATGATTGACTAGGAACAACCCATCAAATAGAATGTTATAAATGATCAGATTATAAATCAGATTATATTTCTCAGAGAAAAATAGAGTACATTCTCTTCTTGAACATTTGGGCTGTGTAAGATAATTGAGTCCCCTGCTGTACATGTGAGCTAAATCACTTCAGTTGACCCTATGGACTGTGGCCCGCCAGGCTCCCCTGTCCATGGGCTTCTCCAGGCAAGAATACTGGAGTGGATTGCTATGTCCTCCTCCAGGGGATCTTCCCGACCCAGGGATTGAACCTGCATCTCTTTTGTCTCCTGCATTGGCAGGAGGGTTCTTTATCACTAGCACCACGTGGGAAGCCCTCCCTAGTGTACAGAGGTTTCATTATGCAAAAACTGGCTCTCAAGCATATGCTGTTTTTAACAGTCTCTAGTAAAAAGTGCAGAGAAGGTGATGGCACCCCATTCCAGTACTCTTGCCTGGAAAATCCCATGGATGAGGAGCCTGGTGGGCTGCCGTCTATGGGGTTGCACAGAGTCGGACATGACTGCAGTGACTTAGCAGCAGCAGCAGCTGTAAGGAGTGAGCCTTCTGCTTGCCTGATGGGTCCTATGCTGTATCCTAATACCAGAACCTCTTCATGGCCACCCTTCAATACCTGGAGTCTTCCAGAATGCTCCTTGCTTATTGGTACATTCCAGAAAAAAACAGGAAAGACAAGGTGTCAGGGACATATTGTTAGGCTATCATCTACACCAAGTCATCCTTTTGTCCAGCCTTGGAAAGCTTTTTAATGAGGCCCAGGGATGAGACGGACTCAGTAATGTGCTGTAGACCAGGGGTTCCCAACACCCGGGCCGTGGACCAGTACATGGACCGCACAGCAAGAGGTGAGTTACAGGCAAGCAAGTGAAGCTTCATCTGTATTTATAGCCACTCCTCATTGCTCACATTACCACCTGAGCTCCTCCTCCTTTCAGATCAGCTACAACATCATATATGCAATGTGCTTGAATCATCCTAAAACCACCCCTCCCACCGTCTGTGAAAAATCTGTCTTCCATCAAACCGGTTCTTGGTGTCAAAAATGTTGGGGACCACTGCTGTAAGTTCATGGACCTAACTCATGACCAGCCGGAAATGAGACCGAGGCTGTTGATTCCTTGTCCATTTATTCCTTCTTTCAGTAAATATGTCCTGGCTGGGCTAAGCACTGACATTACAATTGGGAAAGAGACATTGTAACACATTTTGCCCTCCTGGAGCTTATAGTCTAGGAGGTAAGGAGTAGCAAGAAAGGTGGAGAGGGGTGGTGAACTAAACTGATACTTTTCCACACCAAATCTGCTATAGAAGTTGAACCTGGGAGAATAGAGCTTGGCAAAATAAGGAAAGCGAAATAATGCATCTAAGTTGATGCTACAGGAGACTGGCGTGTTCTGAACATCTTTAGTGAGCAGATATCATGAGGATCAGAGAAAGAACACCGACAACCATCACCTTAACCAGTTATCTCTGTATCTTCCCTGGTGGTTCAGTGGTAAAGAATCCACTCGCCAGGCAGGAAACACGGGTTCAATCCCTGGCTCGGGAAGATCCCTTGGAGAAGGAAATGTCAACCCACTGCAGTATTCCTGCCTGGGGAATCCCATGGAGGGGAGCCTGGCAGGCTATAGTCCATGGGGTCGCAACAAGTCGGACACAGCTGAGCGACCAGATAGCAAACAGCTGACTTAATAGGAGAGTTTCTTAAAGAGCTACTTTATAGTAATAAGAGTAAATTGAGGAGAGTGGCATGGAATCACAGAAACGTTTGCTGCATTTGAAAAACAAGGATTTTTATGTTACTGGTTGGTGATGTCCTCTTTCAAAACTAAGGAAAAATCACGTTCCTACACATCAGGGAAATGAAGCTCGAGTATATTCAATATTCATGCGGGAAATGAGCACAGCATGTGGAACCCAAACTTGCCTTTGTCTTATTTTCCAGTCATTTGCTATTTTCCATACTTGGCCACCCAGTCTCTGTGACTTTGAGGCCCACCCAGGGGATCTTGGTTTCAGCAAGGGAAGGATGAAACTGCAGTTAGGCGTAAACATGAAAATTTGTGTTAAATGTGTTGAAGCACAGCTAATGAGATTCCAGGCATTTCTCTGTAATATGCAGTGGAATTTGTAACAGTATGCTTGTAAAAAACTCTGCTACTGGGACTACTGGGCTTTCATTATAAATAAAAAATAAAATTAATTATGAAGATACTTATTGTGAAGAAATGTGGTAATGACACAGATTATGTTCTCTAGAAGAAATGAGAGAGCTTTGATTTCTGGTCATCTGAATGCAGTTTTCCAACTTGGTCTACAGAGCAAGGAAAAAAATTAGCATCCCAATTTGTGCTAAAGTCTAGTGGTGCCCTCTTCATCAAGGTATTCATATTTTGAGTGCAAGAGCAGTCACACGTTGTTTACAGAGATAAATATTTTGTATCTGACTAATAATTGTTTCATTCAAATATATTACTCCCTTAATTTTTAAATTTAAAAAAAAAAATATAACTTATTAATGTACTTGGTATGGCTCAGTGGTAAAGAACCCACCTGCCAACACAGGAGACATGGATTTGATCCCTAGGTTGAGAAGATCCCCTGGGGAAGGAAATGACAACCCACTCCAGTATTCTTGCCTGGCAAATCGCACGGAGAGTGGAGCCTGGAGGGCTATGGTCCACGGGCTTGCAAAAGAGTTGGACACAACTTAGCAACAGAGCGCACAACGATGGTGAGACTAACTCAGGCATAATAATTACAAATGTCATCGTTTATTTAGCTCTTCACTGACAGTATCCTCTGTGTCTGTGAAAATCTTCATGTATGTCTGCGGGCCAGTGTGTTTAATAGTAATGATCTATTTGACTCCCAAAAATGTACTGTTTTTCTGGACAACTACATATAAAAAAGTAAAATCAGATCATTTTCTCATGCCATATACAAAACGGACTGAATGGAATGTAAGACCTGAGACTATAAAACTCCCGGAAAAAAGAAATATAGTCAGAACACTCTTTGATATAAATTATAGCAATTTTTTTTATCAGTCTCCTCTGGTAAAATAACAAAAGCAAAAATAAGCAAATGGGGCCTAATTAAGCTTAAAAGGTTTGCACAGCCAAAGAAATCATTGACAGAATGAAAAGACAACCAACTGAATGGGAGAAAATATTTGCAAATGATATGACTGATAAAGAGTTAATATCCAAAATATGTAAAAAGCTCATATAATTCAATACCAAAAAACAAGCAACTTAACTGAAAAACGGGAAAAGGATCTGAATACATATTTTTCCAAAGAAGATACACAAATGGCCAACAGGCACAAGAAAAGATGTTCACCATTTCTAATTATAAATCCAAACCTCGAGGAGATATCATCTCACCTCCATAGAGTGTTGGAATGTAAAGTAGTATAGCCACTATGGAAAATAGTACAGAGGCTCCTCAAAAAACTAAAAGCAGAACTATGATGCACATGTGCTCAGTCACTCAGTCGTGTCCAGCTCTTTGTGACCCTATAAACTATAGCCCATTAAGCTCCTCAGTCCATGGGATTCTCCAGTCAATCGTACTGGAGTGGGTTGCCATTGCCTTCTCCAGGGAATCTTTCTGACCCAAGGATTGAACCTGAGTGTCCTGCCTCTCCTGAACTTATAGGCAGAGTCTTTACCACTAAGTCACCTGAAAAGCCCTACTCTGTCATCCAGCAATTCCACTCTTAAGTATATATATCTGAAGAAAGCAAAAACATTAAATCAAAAAGATACATGCACCCAGTGTTCATAGCAGCATTATTTCCCATAGCCAAGATATGGAAGCTACCTAAGTTCCCATCAACAGATGAATACATGAAGAAGACATAGTGTATAGATACAATGGAATATTACTCAGCCATAAAAAGGAAAGGAATCATGTCATTTGCTGCGACATGGATGAACTACAGACGTCATACTGAATGAAGGAAGTCAGATGGAGAAAGACGAATAGCACATGATATCGCTTAGATGTGCAATCTAAAGAAACGGCACAGAGGGATGGTATGGGGAGGGAGGAGGGAGGAGGGTTCGGGATGGGGAACACATGTATACCTGTGGTGGATTCATTTTGATATTTGGCAAAACTAATACAATTATGTAAAGTTTAAAAATAAAATAAAATTAGAGAAAAAATGTAAA
>NW_011494640.1:8875476-8893768 GCF_000754665.1 Bison bison bison
AAAAGGAAAGGAATCATGTCATTTGCTGCGACATGGATGAACTACAGACGTCATACTGAATGAAGGAAGTCAGATGGAGAAAGACGAATAGCACATGATATCGCTTAGATGTGCAATCTAAAGAAACGGCACAGATGAACCTATTTACAAAACAGAAATTGAGTCACAGATGTGGAAAACAAGTTTACGGCTACCAAGGGAGAAAGAGGGGGAGGGATAAATTTGGAGATCGAGACTGGCATACACATGCTACTATATATAAAACAGATAAATAAAAGGACCTACTGTATACCACAAGGGGCTCTACTCAATACTCTGTAATTATCTATATGGGAAAATAATCTAAAAAAAAGTGTGGATGAATTTATATGTATAACTGACTCAGTTTGCTGTACATCAGAAACTAACACAACATTGTGAATCAACTATACTCCAATAAAAATTAATTTAAAAGTTAAATAAAAAAATAACTACAATTAACATGCTGAAGGCTCCAATGTATTCATATACTCATTCATTTATTCATTCATCTACTTTATCAGTGTCATACTATGTATTGTATTTTAAATAGTTTTTTTTTTTTTTCAGGTAATGCCATGTTTACCTCTAAATTGTATTAACATATAGCAAAAAAGTAAAAAAAAAAAAAATTGTGTGTATATCTGTGCTTATGCTTCCAGGTGAATTTCGAATAATGTTGTTAAGTTCCCATCCTTCACCCCCATTCTAACAATCAAAAATTCCTAATAAAAGTTATATAGCTTAATCAGAAAAGAGTTGACATCCTTAGAATATTGGAACTTCCTAAACAGGAAGACCCATTCATCACACAAAGTATTTTGAGTCTGAGTAAAGTTCTAAAAAAATTTTTTTTAGATATGAGTCTTTATGATTTATGTATGATTTTATTTTAAAACACTAAAAACATTTATTATTAAAAGAAGATCTATTATTAGGTAATATTAATTTTGCTTTATTTGTTTTGTATTGATCCTATTGTGAAGAATCATAATTTTGTTTCTTCCTTTCATATTATACACCTTATTTCATTACAAGGCTAATTGTATCAGCTTGCTCTTCCATAGACAGTTTAATAATAGAACGGATACACCCAATGTTTCAGTGTTAGATACTCCCTTACACTCAGCTCTTAAAACCAAGACACACTCCCGCTTTGAGTTTCAGATGTTATTCTGTTATAGTAGTTATACATGTTTCCTTCCCCTTTGTCTTTTATCTGATACTTTTATAATGTAGGATCATTTGCCGTAGAAAGAGTGGGCTATTTGTCCTCGTACTTGCTCTGTACCTTACTATATGATGACCTAGTAGCTTTCTCAGACTTTCAGATGGAGGGCAGGCTCTTTAAGCAGGACCTTATTTCTGGAAGGTTTTCATTGACAGCTTTTGTGTCCCTTTTCCAGGTGGCCCGGTGGTAAAGAATCTGACTGCAGTGCAGGGGACATGGAGACGCAGGTTCATTCCCTGGGACAGGAAGATCCCCTGGAGGAGGAAATGGCACCCCACTGCAGTATTCTTGCCTGGACAATCCCATGGACAGAGGAGCCTGGAAATTTATAGTCCATGGGGTTGCAAAGAATTGGACATGACTGAACACACAAAATTATTATTAATTACTCTACTGTGGTAGTATCTTCTCTATCCTGCTATTTTTGATAATAATATTAAATATAAAACAAAATTTACTATACTCAGTACTGGTCCAAAGTCTTTTGCATTCCTGCCTCATCTACAGCAAATCTTGTCCAGTGTCAGCACAACTTGGCCTCTTAGAGCAATTCCCAGGGGTCCTATTGCCATCTGCTTATTCTCTCTCTCCTAAGTAGGGGCTCTACGACTCTGAATCTGGCCAGCAACGGTGTGAAAGGCGCAAAACCTCTTTGTCAAGCAGTCTTTCTTCATTTCCTAATCCCCGGGTTTAAGCCTCCATAGATGCTTCACAATCCAGATCTGTCTCCTCTATAATTAATGCCAATTCCTTCTAGATTCTGGTTTTAGGCTATCAATCAGAGTTTTTCGGTGAGTTGTCAGTGTGTCTTTAATGAGAAGCTGTGGGTGGCTATGCTGGGAACTTCTTGCCATTCATCATTTTGAACTTGTCTGATGTATGTTTACTCCTAAAGATACTTGTTTATATTTAACTTACACTGGTCGAATTTCATAGGTTATGTTTGGTCAAAACAAGTTGGTTGTGTTTCAAAATCCTGTACTCTGATCTTTATGAAAAGTTTGCAGAGTCATGCTGAGTCATTTACAAGTGACATTCTGGGAGTTACAAATAGTTTAAATAAAATCTCTGATTGGAATAAACGGTGGGTACAGAGGATAAAGCAATCATGGTTACAGAAGAAGGAGCTAGTTCACAAAGGGCTCCCAGTTACCAAGCTATTTTTCTCCTTTATACTGCTTATCACTATTGTGTTTAAATTATTGTGTAATTAATTGTTGAATGTCCTCCTGCTCCTTTTAATGCAAATTTGATGAGAATTGTCACTTTGACTGCTGCATCACCAGAACCAAGCATAGGGCTTGGCACATGGTAAATGCTCAAAAATAAATACCAGATGAAAGAATAGGGTTACCACTGTCCCAATTCACTCCTGTGTCCCACCCGAAAGGCATTCCTGCCTCAGAAGAAGCAATAATGTTTAGTAGAAACTAATCCTTTTGACAAATTCTAAACCAAATGAATGAGTCATGGCTGACAATTCTGTAATACTGCAAAGAAATGCATTTTGGAGCTTGAACCCTGGGATGAAAAGTGCTAAGCTTAAGACAGAGGTGACCAAGGGGAGTACTCACAAGAAATTTTATGTTTCTTTAAAAAAGTAAAACCCCAACTCCTCCACAAACAGGAATAAAAAATGAATCTACCCTCAAAAATGTTTGTAAAGTTGGTTTAAAACTTAAATATAGCTAAAAAACAATAGTATTAACCTCCCATATATGTTTACACATCTTTTGCACACACAGATTTTTGGACAGTGATTGTCAGAAATATAAAGTGATTGCATGATCTTTCCAAACATTCTCAAATCATGGTCTAATGTCTTAAATCATAAGTACCTCCAGTCGCTAAAGTCAACGTCTCCATTTGGCTTGATGTATGTTTAGTCTATTCCTTCTTGGCAAAAATATTTTAGCGTAAGTGTCCGAGCATAAAGCTGACAAAATGTTTTCTTTCCTACCCATTTGTGTGGTCTTGTTTAATAAAAATTATGTTAAAAAACTAAGTAGGAGTTGTTCAAAGGAAAAATATATATCTATATAAGCAGTTTACTTGGTATTAAGTATAATCCATGAAAGACGGGTGAGTTCTAAGTGAGAAAAAGCAAGAGAACATTTCTTTTTATCATTCTCTGTTTTAGCTATTTAATTACATTTGCCTCATTTCATTAGAGGAAGTGAAAAATCTCTCAATTAAATGGAAATAATTTTAATTTTTGTGAGTACTTTAATTTATAATGCCTTATCACTTGTGCTCTCATCATTTCATAATACATAGCATGGGTTTGTTTCCACTTTGGTCTTTTTTTGAAATTTTGAACTAGAAAATTTTCATTTCTATAACATGATTCTTACAATACTAATATATCGGTACTTGGGCTGAAAAATAATCTTATTTCAGAAAATATGTGTTGAAATTTTCTTGTGTTTATATGTTGCTGGAGCATTCTAAAGACCTTACCACATAAATGACAAAGGACAAGATATAGCTGCTTGCAACAATCATATGTCCCACAAAACAGCGTGTGACAAAGGACTAGAGTGGACTGTTGCTATTAAAATGTTGAGGACTATCCCAGGGGCTTCCCCAGTGGCTCAGCAGGTAAAGAATTCACCTCTAATGCAGGAGATGCAGGAGATAGGGACTTGATCCCTTGGTCAGGAAGATCTCCTGGAAGAGGAAATGGCAACCCACTCCAGCATTCTTGCCTGAAAAATCCCATGGACAGAGGAGCCTGGCAGTCTACGGTCCAAAGGGTCGCAAAGAATCAGACATGACTGAGCTATTAAGCACATACACACACATCCCAGAGGATTAGAAGAGATTGAGAATGCTTTATATTTTAAGCCTAATATGCATCCAGAAAAGTAGATTTAAATAAAATAAATACATGGGAGATGTTATGGTGGTGGATGGAGGTTGTCCTTTTTTATTTTCTTTTTCTTCATAACTTAGATGTCTTTAAACTCTTTGCTTGGAGTACCTATGAAAATAAAACTGCTAGGGAGGATGGGTAGAAGGCTTCTTTTTTATGGAGATGAATTTGGTTTTGTTCAGGTTGATTTGGATATTGTGCAAATAGGCATGTCCTTAGGTAGCTGGGGATTCAGGCCAGAATTACCCAAGAAAACAAAATGGAGGCAGAGATCTGAGCCATTAGCATAGAAGAAATGCTTAAAATAATGAGAAACTATAATAATAACACTTGATGCTTTAGATAAAGGGCCAAAAACAGCTTTGGAAAATTTCTCAGTAGTGGCTGGAGGAAGGACAAAAAGTAGAAATCAGCAGTGTGTGCGTGCTCAGTTGCTCGGTTGTGTCCGACTCTTAACAATCTTATGGACTGTGAGACTGTGACCGCCAGACTCCTTTGTCCGTGGGATTTCCCAGGCAAGAATACTGGAGTGGGTTGCTATTTCTTCCTCCAGAGAGTCCTCCCAGCCCAGGGATCGAACCTGTGTCTTCTGCATTGGTAGGCCACCAGAGAAACCCCAGAAATGAGCAGTAGCACACAGGAAAAAGAAGTGGTAGTCAAATAGAGTCCTTGAAAAAGATGGGTGTTCACTGCCCCATTGTGCTTAAAAGTCAAGTCTAAACATTGTGAAAAAAAATCTTTTATTTGCCAAAAGAGAGTAATCAGTTTTTTTTTTTTTTAATTTATTTTTTTTGTGGGAGATGGACGGCCACATATGAGTGGAAGAGTATAAACAGAGAGTGGATTTCAGGGCATTGGAGAGTGAACTAGGGGGGGCAAAAATGAATACATGATTGACTGGATGGACGCATGACTGTAATTAAGGAAAACAGAAGAGTTAAGAAAGACATTTGCAAAATGAGTCGGCATGTGAGATATACAATGTGTAGAGATTCCTCAGAGGAAATAGAGCTTTAGAAGATGGCTGGGAATAATAGAATGAGTATCCTGAGCTGGACAGAAATGGGAATTCAGGAGATGGGTGAAGAGCTCTTTACCTTAGAAAGGGATATCCTTTAAAAAAAAAAAACACATTGGGAACAGGATGGATAAGGGAGGTAAAGGCTGGTGACCTTGTTTTTTTGCAAGAAAGTAAGGGCAAGAATTTGCTGGCAAGAATGGAAATTCAGGAGTGAGAGAAATGGAAATATTTATACAATAAAGTCTCATATATCAGTCCTACATTTAATTTATGTGTTGCCAAATATGCTTTGAAAAAAAGACAAGGTAGTAATGTCTTCAGTTTCATATGGATAAAATTATTGAATCTGTTCTTCATACACAACTTGCAAAGCAGGAGAGCTGCCCGCTGATGGTTGTGAACACAATGGCAGGAACTAGAGGAGTTACCCTGGACTGTATTGAGGATGGCAGAACAACAAGGCAGATGAATCCTGGCTTTCAAAAGAGGTAACTGCATCAGCCAAGACTTTTACATGAGAAAGAAAAAAAGAAAAACCACGCATCTTATTTAAGCCATTATTATTTTGGGCCTTTCCATTACAGCATCCAAATCAGTTCTCTAATATTCTAGGAATACACACTTCTTAGGATACTTCCTGATGTTATACTCATGTAATCAGTTAGTCTTTGCTGGCCAATCGGTTGGAAAATACGTGAATTCTTCTGAAACTATGCTTATTCACCTGGACTATTTGTGCCTCCATGGGTAGGTTGGTGGCATGTCAGAGTTCAATAACGCTTAAGATCAGTATGACATATCTTTTCCAAGTACTGACTTTACTCAAAATTTAATAAATTTTAAAACTGTCCCAAGGATAATTAAATTAACTCATTTTAACATTTATATAGATGTCTATGAAAGAATAGTGCAAAAACTACCATGATATTTTAGGACAAACACAAAACTTAAAAGATAATAGTCGAGATGGGCTACTTTTTGATGTGTTACCCAACCTACCAATGGGCTTGTGTTCCAAATCCCTTTGTTTTTATGGTACTGTTGGGGAAATTTTTGAAAATAGTTTTCTTTGAGATATTCTCTCAATATCAGGAACTCTCAGGCTGAATCAAAGTGACTTTTCCTTATTTACATCAGGGTTTAATTTTGTTCCTTGTAGGCCATGATATCATTTATTAAATTGATGCTTTGATGTTTTAGAAATTGTAGAACAAACTTTTGTGATTTTTTCTTGACTTTATTCTTTTAGTTTTTTTGATATCCTTATTACCATTTTCAACAGAGGTCTTATTTATTCCAGCTCAGTAGTTATACATGACTGAGTCTGGCTCGGACCATGGAGGCCAATTTATTGTTTTTGGCTGTCCTTTTCCAACTTTGTTATTCAAACCCTTTAGTGGCTGCATGAATTTGAGTGTCTGATGGAATTTGAGAGATTCCAAGCACATAACACAGAATGTTAGAATGCTACTCGGGTTCTATCCAGTGATCTAAGTTCTGGTATAAATTTCAAAACTGCAAATATAAATGGAATTTTTTTCTGATTGTAATCAGACTTTAGCCTAATTTCATCTTCCAGAATATTCAACCTAAGAGATAACATTGGGAATAAAAATCTGATAGAGTTGATTGTATCTAATAGTGTTTTGAAGAGGGACCTTTTAGGGTGGCTTTGGAATGTCAAATGGAGCTAATAGAGATATACATTTCTGAAAGTCAGATAGAATGCCTTTGCTCTACATCCTGACTAGATGGGGCTATTCATGAAGCAGATGCAGAAAAGGTTGGTGAACACTTTAGGACCATATTAATTATCAACAAAGGGTCCTTCCTCAGCCCAGTGACTACTGAAATTTAAATACTGAATATAGGAGGCAATCATCCTATACTTGTGGTTTCAGATCAACCTCAAAGTGCTAAACTTAAGCTGAACAGAATGGGGGTATAAAGAATAAGAAACAAACAAACAAATGGAAGAGATGATACGTGAACGAAAGATACAAAGCCATCAGTGATTAACTACCAAAATGTGGAAATGGCACTTGGAACATGCTGGCCAATGGATCATGGTACTTGACAAAATCTGCTACAGCTGAAGAGAAGCCTGAAAAAATGGAGGAGTTATAAAAGGACCCTTTATACAACCAAAGTTATTGTTTCAGCAACTCACTGACAAAAGTCGTCACTTGGAGAGGAGCACAGACTGAAGGCTTGAACATTAGTGGTGATCTGATATTGGTACATGTGTCCACTCTGCATAAAGAAGCTTGTGGAAGTCACCAGTCTGCTCTGGCCCTCCTTCTTATCACTCTAAGATGTTTCTTGATTATTCCTCTATGAGTACTTGGTCTGGAGCCATAGGAACCCATTTTTGCCTACTTAAGAAAAGCGATTTACTGGAAAGATTTGTGGTTGTTCACAGAATCTAGAAGAACGCTGAAGGAACCATGGTTCCCTTTGGGAATCTAGGAAGTAGAAAAGGCAAGAATGTCACCCCTGGGGTGAAACCAATTCATGTGCCCTTGTCTTCAGGATCAACTTTCAGGCAGATAGATTCCCATCTGCCTACTTTGAGTCACGTGGAGGAGACGGGATGGACAGGGTAGTTTTCTTGACAGACTCTCTAAAGTGTATAGGTAAAGAAAGTAGAAAAGCAGAAATGGACTCTTCTGCCACCTTCCAGTGAATGCACAGCACTATTCTGAATCTGTGTGTTGGTGGTTACTGACACTATTATTACTGCCCCATTATTTTGGGCAAGTTAATGAGAATCATTTGTCAGTTTCCTCATCTGCAATGACAGTGCCTAATTCAGTGTTGTTGCTCAGTCACCAAGTCCTGTCCAGCTCTTTGCAATCCCATGGACTGCAGCATGCCAGGCTTCCCTGTCCTCCACTATCTCCCCGAGTTTGCTCAATTTCATGTCCATTGAGTCAGTGATGCCATCCAACCATCTACATTGACGTAATTATGTTAAATCTTCCAGTGAATGGAACATAGTAGTCTTTTCTTTCTCGTAATCTTCAGAGGAAGGACTGGTTTGGAATGTGTCATTTAGAAGGACACATGTTTTAGAATATGTCACGAATATGTACAAATATGTTTTTCTGTGCAAGGCTATGTTAATGGCTTTCTCATGTCTAGCTATGCATGTCTATTTCTGAGTGTGTCATTTTCAGTGAATGCTTCTCAATACTTCTCTGGGTGTACAGTCACAGTGCTGAGATACAACGATATACAGTGTTTTGAAAAATTGTAAAATGCTAAATAAACATAAGTTAAACATAGTTAATAAACACATCAATTATGAAACATATGTGGCAATGTTTCCAAGTGCTGAATAAGAACTTCTAAGCAAAGTGCAATCACTGAGGTTTATAGCGGTTATAATTTTTTTTAAAGAAAACTTAAAAAAATTTACTATATTATATATTTAGAAAAACCCACAGATCATAAGTAGATGGCTCAAGGAATTTCCAAAGTGAATATAACCATGTAACTACTACTTGGGTGAAGAAATAGAACTTTGCTATACAGCAAGGAGACCAAACCAGTCAATCCTAAAGGATATTGACTCTGAATTTTCATTGAAAGGACTGATGCTGAAGCTGAAGCTCCAATACTTCAGCCACCTGATGTGAAGAGCCTACTCATTGGAAAATACCCTGATGTTGGGAAAGACTGAAGGCAGGAGGAGAAGGGGACGACAGAGGGTGAGATGGTTGGATGGCATCACTGACTCAACGAACATGAGTTTGAGTAAACTCTGGGAGATGGTGAAGGACAGGGAAGTCTGGCATGCTGCAGTCCATGGGGTCGCAAAGAGTCGGACATGACTTAGTGACTGAACAACACCAGGGTCCAAGAAATGTTCCCTTGGACTCTGCTTATTCAGTAGCTATCTTTCTTAAAAGTGAAAAATACCTTGAGTTCTACTACCATGGATTCATTTTACTTTCTGAACTTCATATAAGTGGAATCATGCAGTGACAAATTTCTTTGTATTTGGTTTCTTTTGCTCAACATTATACTTGTGAGATTCATGCATACTGTTTAAGTAGCAATAGCTTATTTCCATTGTTATTCAGCACTCCATAGTATGAACATGTTAATATTTATTTATATATTCTACTGTTGGTGGACGTTAGTGTTGTTTCTCATTCAGACTATTATGGATAGAGATGCTCTAAGCATTCTTGTGTCAGTCTTTTGTTGCACCCAAGCACACATTTGTTACAAGTATTCCTAGGGATTGAATTGGAAGGTTTTAGGACATATGTTCAGGTTTAGTAGATATTATTTTCCAAACCAGTTGTACCAATTTATAGTATTTTACCAATTATGGTATTTATAGTATCTCACCACTAGTATTTAAATGTTCAAGTTGTCACACATTTAATAATGTGTCATAGTCATCCTTCTTAATTTTACCCTTTGTAGTGAGTGTGTCATGGTAGCTCATTCAATTTGCATTTTCAACATAGTAATGGTCTTTACCATCCTTTCTTTTTTGTTTATTGAGCATTTGGATATCCACGTGTGAGGCGCTCCTTCACATTTGCCCACTTTCTTATTGGGTTGTTAAATTTTTCTTATAGACATTTTCTTGTAGACATTAAAAAATATTTTGGACACAAAATGTTATAAAAACATTATCAGATTAGATCAGATCAGATCAGTTGCTCAGTCGTGTCCGACTCTTTTCGACCCCATGAATCGTAGCACGCCAGGCCTGCTGTCCATCACCAACTCCCGGAGTTCACTGAGACTCACGTCCATTGAGTCAGTGATGCCATCCAGCCATCATGTGCTGCTTTTGTAATCTCTTAATTAATTGATGAACTGAGGTTGATTCAGTTTTAATAAATTAAGAAATTAATTCTTAATTTTAATATAGTAGAACATCAGTCTCATATAGTCAGGATTTTATTTTATTTTTTTGTGTCATATGTAAGATATCACTCAAGGAGCTAACATGGTTATTTCCTTTTGAGCTCTATGAGGACAACACATTCCATGTCTCTCTCCTAGTTATCATCTTTTCGGGAGACACAATTCAACAGAGTGTGGGGTTCTATCAGAGCGTGTTGTCATCCAGAAGGGTTTAGTATTTCAAGTGGGAATATGTGGGGAATCAGATATTTTACTATTTTATATGATATTTTATCATATCATATCTTGTCTATTTCACTGTTATGTGTGCATCTATGTACATACAAAAGTTGAACATTAGGTGTAAAAATACCTAGTGAATGTCTATTTTCTACTGAGTGATAATTTCTATCTTGATTCCTTTCTTTATACCTTCTAGAATTGCTGACAATTATTTGTATGCTAGATTCTGTCCAAAGATGTTTTGAATTTCACTATTACTATTTTCTTCCCCCAAAAATTCTGTGAAATAACTTTGTGTATTTTACATACATACTTTGTAAAGTTTTTTTTTTTTTTTTTTTAATCCGGACCATTTTTTAAAAGTCTTTATTGAATTTGTTGCAATCTATTGTTTTCATGTTTTGGATTTTTGGCTGTGAGGCATGTGGGATTTTAGCTCCCCAATCAAAGATCAAATCTGCACTCCCTTCATTGGAAAGAAAAGTCTTAACCACTAGACCACCAGGGAAGTCCCTAGTGTATATTTTTAAAGCAGTATTTCAAATTAGTGGAAAAGGAATAACTGTTCAATAAATAGTGTTGGGAAAACTGACTAGCAATTTAAGAGAAAAATTAAATTGAATCCATAACACACAATTCCAGATTTTCAAGTCAGACTCAAAGGAAAACATTTTAAAATAACGGAAGAATCACTTTAACACAGAGAATGACCTCCTGTTAAGTAAGCATGGCACCTGAGACCCTCACTATTATTTTTCCCAGAGGGTTTTCTCATCTGCAGCTGGTTAATAGCTGCATCCATCTTCACTTCCATATCACGATCTGCTTCTTCTCAACAATGGGCAGTTGACTTCCTGACCCTGTGTGCTAGAACCAGGAGAACTTTCTCCCCACCAGAAGCTCCTGCCACTTCCATACTTCTATAGTTTCTGTCCAGTCACTAGATTATAGAATTAATCTTGCCCAGAGGAAGGAAAATTTGAAAGGGCCTTAGGCCAGCAGCTTGTGGTGGCAGGTTCCATTATGGTCCTGTTCTGTGGCTCTTACATTCCTTTGAGAGCACATACCTCCCTTTCAATTCATGTACAGAGCCTAGACCTTTCATCTAATCTAGAGCTCTCTAGGCAGCTCAACCAGATGGCAAGACTTAGAAATAACAGATGTTTGCCTTCTAGGGCTAGACCACTAAGATGTTCTTGCACAGGTACTCTTCCATCAAATCTCTTTTGACATCTCCTTTGTAAGAAAGCCTCATTCAGCTACCCTGGCCTTGTTCTCAGAATATGCCTATGAGAAATAGTATATTTCCTCATATCAGTAAACAAGGATGTCAGAGTCATCAGCAATTGCAGCTATCATGGATGGTGAGCTTGTGAGCCCTGAAAGGAACTCAGGCAGTAAAGAATACCTGCCATCTAGCAGCCATCAGAGTGCAGGCACTCTTTATAGTGAGCCCTGAGGAACTCAGAATGTGAAAAAACAGGATACTGGCCCCAGATAGCTCAGGTGCCTATCAAAGGAGTAATTTCAGTGAGCCTAGATTTTGTGCCACAGTCCATGGCGTTGCAAAGAGTCAGACACGAGTGAGTGACTAAAAAACAAGACTTGTGGACAAAGGTCCGTATAGTCAAAGTCATGGTTTTTTCAGTGGCCATGTATGGATGTGACAGTTGGACCAAAAAGAAGGCTGAGAGCCAAAGAATTGATACTTTCGAATTGTGGTGCTAGAGAAGACTCTTGAGAGTTGCTTGGACAAGCAAGGAGATCAAGCCAGTCAATCCTACAGGAAATCAACCCTGAATTTTCACTGGAAGGCCTGACGCTGAAGCTGAAGCAGCCATACTTTGGCCAACTAATGCAAAGAGCCGGCTCATTGGAAAAGACCCTAATGCTGGGAAAGATTGAGGGCAGAAGGAGAGGGGGTGACAGAGGATGATGTAGATGGTGTCATTCACAAACTCTGCGAGATGATGAAGGAGAGGGAATCCTGGTGTGCTGCGGTCTATGAGGGTTGCAGAGTTGTACCCAACTAAGTGACTCAACAACACCATCAAACTCATATCTTTCCATACATAGAAAAGTGCTAAATTCCTTAACTTGAGATATCTGGTTTCTTTAATTAACAGTAATCTTTCATTATTCCTGTCTACCTGACTACCTGCCTTTTGCTGCAAAACTCCTATATGTTATAGGTCCTCCCTTCACCTCCTAGGAACAGTTTCTCAGAGCTATCTGAAATGTTTGCTACCAGGCTGTAGTCCTCACTTCAGTCAGTTCAGTCACTCAGTCATGCCCAGCTCTGTGCTACCCCATGGACTGGAGCACACAAGGCTTCCCTGTCCATCACCAACTTCTGGAGCTTACTCAAACCCATGTCCATCGAGTCGGTGATGCTATCCAACCATCTCATTCTCTGTCACCCCCTTCTCCTCCCACCTTCAATCTTTCCCAGCATCAGGGTCTTTCCCAATGAGTGGGTTCTTCACATCAGGTGGCCAAAGTATTGAAGTTTCAGCTTCAGCATCAGTCCTTCCAATGAATATTCAGGACTGATTTCCTTCAGGATCGACTGTTTGACTCTCCTTGCAGTCCTCATTTTGCTCCCAATAAAACTTAAGTTGCAATTCTCATGTTGTGCAAAAAAGTTTTTAACATCTGTACACCCTATTGTTCTCTCTAGTTCTGTCCAACCAAAGAATACTTCTCTCTCTCTTCTCCATTTTCTCTTTTCCCTCTGATTTCATCAGTGAAACTCTGGGCACAGCAGTGATTAACACTCTCTGAAGCACTGATCTTACTGTGCCTTTGGACTCTTCCCTCACCTGGAGTTAATAATTCTAGACTAAAGTCCTCTGTGTGAGACTCAGGGTTTAAGGCTGGAACCTATCTACCTTTGAGTGTGGATTTAGAAGGATTCATATGATTGAGAAAGTCACCTCTTTCAGGTGGTTGCAACCATGCTCCTGGACAGATTCCATGAGGAGCAGAGAGGGATCCCCCAGACTCAGTGGCTTTCTCTGGTATCTTTATGCAATGAACAAACTTCAGAATGAGGTAGCCTTGTGCATTGATCTCTTTCCTTTTTCTCCTGTATGAATCTTGGCCTCCTTTAATTGCTTTTTTTCCCCCTGTGCTGTGTTGTGTGCTAAGTTGCTTATCTCCTAATATCCAGATCCAAGCCTCTTAGCTCTGGCCTACTCTGCTACTAACTTAATTACAATGGAATAATCATGGAGCATCTGAAATAGCCATTTAGTGATGTTGGGGGGCCAATCAGAGTGCCCAGGCTCACAGTGGGACATTTGATGCCTAAGGCCAAAAGAGCAAAGATAAATGTATCTATTGAAAGATTTGGCCCAGTTTGTATTTCTTATTTCAATATCCACAAGTGACTGAGATTTCATAAACCATAATTGAAATTACTTATAACATTACATAAGTACATTCAGAATCTAGGTCTTTTCATTGATTCAAGGGCAAAGATTAAGGCAGCCTATCCTATCCATTAAAACAAGGTCTTGGTTTGTTAAAAATCCATTATCCATTTGAAGTGAATCAACCACTTTTCATGAAGGAGTGTTTAAATATAACAATAAGCAAATGGATGCATATTAAAAAAATTGGGTGCCAATAGCTGGTTCTGAAGCTCATTAAAGCAAATGAAAGACTTGGAATGTTTTCTTGTTTTTTTTTTGGCAGAAATTACACATCCACATTGCAAGTTTAATGATTCTATGTTTGTGATTAAAACTTGAGTAATAATTTTTTTCCTTTGAAGAAAATAATAAATGCATGTGGCATCCATAATATTCAGTACTTCCCTGTCATATGGTAGAATTTCTGGGTGCTGAAAAATATTAACTCCTTTGCATAATAACACTCAGGGATAATTTTTATCTTATGGCTCTCATTATATCAATGAGAAAATACAAATAAAAAGATTGTGTCAGGTTGGTGGCAAGATCCCAATACAAATTCAACGGCACACATAACCCAAGGGTTAGGGCCTCCTGTGGGGAACTGGAAGACCTTCTTGGATTAGCTGCCATACTGGCTCATGAAGTCGGAATCATAGCACCTCGCCTACCCCCCATTTCCTATCATATGGGTCTTCTGTGGGTAATATTAATTTATAAGAATCTTTATGCAATTCCTATTACACTTAACCTACACAGAATTAAAAACACAAATCTTGTTCCCAAAGGCAATGTAGAGGTCACTATTGATGAACCACTTGTCTGTCCCCTGCTTTCCAAACATTCCAATTTATCAATTCCTTAGTATGTTTTTTCCATTTCAACACCGCCCCCCACCCTCAACAAAAAGCAGATCTAAAAATTACCCATAGCACCTTAAATCAAATAGGGACAAAATCAAATTGAGACCTCTCCCAGGAAACCCTAACCGTTTCTGATCAATGGGCCTCCCTCTCCATTCCCACAGTCCTTGGCCAGCCTGGTTGGCTCTGGGAAGCTGGGCATTAAAGGATGACCCTGGTTGTCTGGTTCCCAAAGCTGGAGGGTTTATTCTTGTTTTTGCTCAGCTGCCTGGCCAAATAGGATTCTATTTAGAATAGCATTTTTTTCCCCCAACCTTGGCCTCTGAAGTCTTCCAGAATATTGGAAACCTGTTAAAGCATAAACATATGTCATGCAGAGAGAGGGATAGTCAAAGAAATCAGGATGGTAGAGTCAAAGATGCAAATTAAAACCCGGGAAGAATCAATTAAATAGGCACCAAAGGTCTGTTTAAATGATTAAATGAGACAGAAGTGCATCTTGAGATGAATAAATTACAAGAATGTGTGAAAAAAAGAAATGAAGGCTGGAGAGACTTGTGAAGGGGAGGAGAAGTGAATAGAAAGTGAGAGAAGAGAGTTAATACAGGTGGTGTGCTCACAGTCTCAGGGTTTGGTCATTAGATTGATTAAATATGCAAAAATGCCACCATACCCTCTGGGTAATTGCAGAAAATGTGAATACAAATGGTGACCTCCCACTGCTAGAAGAATAACAAGAGGAAAACCATTGCATTCTCCCAAAGGAGCTGTGAGCTCGCGTTTCCTGATAAGCCACAACTTCTTTTCGTCTGCGAGGTAGTGTGTGTATTCTCAAGCTTGATTGTGAGGAACTGAGCTTTTTGGTCTCTCTGCTGTCTGGTTGAAGAGACCTGGGTTAGGCTGCCTCGTAATAATCCTTGTCATTGTTTATGCTTCCTAAATGCTTTCATGTATGTCACATAATCCTCAAAACAAGCTGAGAGTGGTGAAGATCATTACAACTCCAGCCTTCTTGGGCCACAGAAGGAAAACAGAGAAACTTGGCGAGCCAAGTTCACACACATCCAGGGCTGTCGTGTGCAGCTGGGCAGGTTGTGCACAGTGTACAAGACTTCTGGTTAAGAGAGTGAATGGGGCCTGAGACACAAACCCTGTTCTCCTCACCACACTGTGCAGCTTGGTACAAGCTTTTCTACCTGGAAGTAGGGGCATCCTTTCCAAGTTTGCAGAGGAAAGAGTTAAAGGCCAGGGGTGTCCCTGAGCTGGCCTTGTGTCTCTTGGCCTCCCTCTCTGATTCAGTCTTGTCCAAGACAGTTCTCATCCTTTCTCTCTCTTATCCTATTCAGGGTTCTCCCTGCATCTCTGACTCAACAGCCTGAAAATACTACAGTGTTCGGTTATCTAGGTCCTTTCATTGTTCCTCAGTTTTTTTGCACCTAATAATCCTTTTAATTTTTTATTTTTCTTCACTGTTTCAAAGGACTTACATTGTCTGAAAAACAACCTATGCAGAAATTCTTACTTCACCTCACAGAGAAACACCTCAGGGAGGAGAATTTCTCAAGGCCCCAGCACTGGAAGCAAAGCCTGGATTAGAAGCAGATTGCTATAAACTTCCCTCTTAGCACTGCCTTTATTGCATTCCATAGATTTTGAAGGACTTCCCTCATAGCTCAGTCAGTAAAGAATCTGCCTGCAGTTCAGGAGACTCGAGTTCTATTCCTGGCTTGGGAAGATCCCCTGGAGAAGGAAATGTCAACCCACTCCAGTATTCTTGCCTGGAGAATCCCATGGACAGAGGAGGCTGGCAGGCTATAGTCCCTGGGGTTGCAAGAGCTGGACATGACTTAGATTTTGAAAGTGTTAGACACTCAGTCATGTCTGACTCTTTGCAACCCCGAGGACTGTAGCCCACCAGACTCCTCTGTCCATGGAATTCTCCAGGCAAGAATACTCTAGAGGGTAGCCATTCCATTCTCCAGGAGACCTTCCCCTGGGGATTGACCCTGGGTCTCCTGCATTGCAGGGGAATTCTGTACCATCTGAGCCATCAAGGAAGCCCTAGTTGTCATGTTTTCATTGTCATTTGCTTCTGGGTATTTTTTGATTTCCTCTTTGATTTCTCCAGTGACCTCTTGATTATTCAGAAGTGTATTGTTTAGCCTCCATGTATTTGTGTTTTTTATAGGTTTTTTTTTTTTTTTTCCTGTAGTTGATATCTAATCTCACAGCACTGTGGTCAGAAAAGATTCTTGAAATGACTTCAGTTTTTAAAAAATTTACCAAGGCTATATGATATCTACAAAGATGATACTGATGAACCTATTTATAGGGCAGAAATGCAGACACAGACAGAACAGACTTGTGGACACAGTGAGGAAAGGAGAGGGTGGGACAAATTGAGAGAGTAGCATGGAAACATACACATTACCATATGCAAAATAGATAGCCAGGGGAAATTTGCTGAATGACACAAGGAACCCAAAGCTGGTGCCAGGTGACGACCTAGAGGGTGGGATGGAGCGGGGGATGGGAGGTAGGTTCAAGAGAGAGGGGACATATGCATCCTTATGGCTGATTCATGTTGATGTATGGCAGAAACTAACACAATATTGTAAAGCAATTATCTTTCAGTTAAATACAAATGAAAACAAAAAACAGATCAGACCCCTGGTTCCATCTCTGTCCTCCGAGCAACATTGCCTTAGGCCCAGCATCCCGTAGCTGACTCCATAACCATCTCTCCGGGCTAAGTTCCAAGTAACTGTACCTATTTTTAACTCTTCCATGAATCTATTCCTGGTTTCATCAGATAGGCAGTAGGACTCAGTTTCTTCTATGCTGAAATTTGATGAAATGTCCACTTAGCTTTGGCTCAAGGGCCCGGGCTTCATTCCTTTTGTTAACATTCTTATTGAATGCTGTTTCCACGGGATGTGACACTCCTCCCCTCCCTTCCTCAAGGAAGCCTCTCAGTTCAGTTCAGTTCAGTCGCTCAGTCATGTTTGACTCTTTGCAACCCCATGGACTGCAGCATGCCAGGCTTCCCTGTCTGGAGAAGGAAGCCTCTAAAGGGGCCAGTTGATCCCATCTCCACGTTTCCTCCCCTCAGGCTGAATCGATTCAGAAGTCATTTCTGGGGGGCAGGAGAGAGGAATTTTTATTTATGGATATAAATAGGATGTGGCAGGGATCCAACACCAAAATGCCATTCTGATTATCTACCTGCCCCTTCCCGGGCTGCAGAGCTAGGGGACGAAGACTCCAACGAGGCTGGTGGACCTAGGGGAGGAAGAAAGTCATTTTCTGAAGGCAGGTTGTTTGCAGAAAGAGATCCCTGAGCAGCCTGCTTTGTCGCATCAGTACCTGACCCCCCCAAATTTTTAATTGTAGGACAATTTCTTGACTGTGTTGTGTAGGTTTCTGCCGTATAACAAAATGAATCAGCCCACGTGAATCTCGCCTCTCTCTTGGGCATCCCTCCTACCTCTGCCCCCATAAACCACCCTCTAGGTGGGCACAGAGTGCAGGGCTGGGCTCCCTGTGTTATACAGCAGCTTCCCACGAGATAGCGTATATATGTCAATCCCAATCTCTCAGTTCATCCCACCCTCCCTCCCCCATGTATCTACAAGTCTGTGCCATCTTCCTATTTGGGGTGGCAGGATGGTTGAGGGAGAGAGAAGCAGGAGCTTCTTCCTGGGCTCTTCCTTGGGAGGTGGAGGAGTGGTAGAAGAGCCAGTTTTATGGACC
>NW_011494640.1:8893868-8896009 GCF_000754665.1 Bison bison bison
GGATGACTTGGTTTCTAGGAATGGAAAGGGTCTCAAGTTGGCCTTGAAAGTGAAAAGTGAAGTCGCTCAGTCGTGTCCCACTTTTTGCAACCCCATGGACTGTAGCGCACCAGGCTCCTTCGTCCATGGGATTTTCCAGGCAAGAATACTGGGGTGGGCTGCCATTTACTTCTCCAGGGGATCGTTCCAACCCAGGGATCGAACCCTGGTCTCCTGCACTGCAGAGAGACGCTTTACTGTCTGAGCCACCAGAGAAGCCCAAGATGGCCTTAGATGAGCCCTTTCTCAGAGCATCTCTGAGGCTTCCCTGCCCTGTCCATGAAGGAGCCTCATAGAGTGACTGCCAATTCTCCAATACCCCTCTACTGAGAAAGACTTTTGAAGTAAAATGTCATCTTTGGACATTGAGTGAACCTTCTCTCTGCTCTGTGTCAGGGATTCTCCCACTCTGTGGGTGTATTCGCTGGAGATGATGTTCACAGGGCAGAGGGGAAAACTCTCTTTCATTTTTTTGTAAGCTATTGATGATTTTGCCTGACAATCCCCTGAGAGAAATTTTATCCTGTGTGAACAGCACATTCTTTATGAAATTATTTACTTGGCATTATGTTACCGGATTAGGGGCTTCACTGGTGGCACTAGTGGTAAAGAACCCACTTGCTAATTCAGGAGATGTAAGAGTCGTGGGTTCAATTGCTGGGTTGGGAAGATCCCCTGGAGGAGGGCACGACAACCCACTCCAGTGTTCTTGCCTGGAGAATCTCCATGGACAGAGGAACCCAGAAAGCTGCAGTCCATAGGGTCACACAGAGTCGGACATGATAGAAGCAGTTTAGCACACAATCCCGCACATGTTACTAGATAACACGAAGCCAGAAGGCTGGCCTGAGACTCCGGAGACAGACGATCATTCTGATGTTGGTACTAACTACCCGTGGGGTGCTGACTAAGTCTGGATATGTCTCTTAGGTACTTTGGATGTCAGTGCTGTTATTTTTGTAACAAGGCGGTTGTATCAGCTGGATTCTTCCAGACTCAATGTCCCCCACATAATGAGCTCTGGGATATTCAGAACAGGAGGAAGGCTCTTGGTTGATGAGGAATTAAATATCACATTGCCCCTCTCTGCAATGATTTCTTAAAACAGTAGGGAGGAGTCAAATTTGACACACATGCCTGGAATATTGCTAGTTGTCACTGTGTTAGTAAGAGGCCCTCTGGCTTCCTTATCTGGTTTAGGAGTGGAGATATTTTATTTACAAACACCATATAATTAGAAGATACACAGTGTGCCACAGAGAAATGGTGTAGGTAACAAGTTCGAAAGACTGCTGGGTAATATTTCATAGGTAAATTTTCTCTATGAACATAATTGGTTGCTGCTGAGAACAGGTTATTTAAGTCTCTGGAGCATTAAGGAAGACATTGATTTCCCATAGATATAAATCAGCAGAGAGTGTGAATATACATTTTATCAGAAAATCTATATAGGAGGAAATAAGAGAAGAATAAATGAATTTCTTTAGGGGGAGGGATTAAGTTTATGAAAGGTTACATTGTCATAGAGGCTCACTACTCATTTCTGTAGGATGGGAGATGAGTGCAGCCTTATAACAAAGACAGGATCATATTAATTGGACAATGTCCCCTTTTACAGAAATGTTCAGGTAAGGCGAAAGAGTGAGACAGCAGCAAGCAGGATTCCAGGAATATATGTGGCAAAGGTTTCTACTTTAAAGTTCAAAATTGGTATTCTGCCCTTTTTTTTTTCCTAAGGAAATATTTTGAAAACTGAAACTTGTACTGGGAACCACTGACCAGTCATAAGTCTTTTCTACTCTGGAAACTTGGTTGACATCCAGTTTGGATAGATTGGCTAAGTGTTATTCCAGTTATAGTCCACCTTGGTTTTTGTTTTTGAAATTGGGTAGTTTTATTACAATTAATTCACATTAACTTTGGCTAAGAGAAAAACTGCACCACCTGTCAGAATTCCCAATTTTCTCTTAGGCTAGTGACTTTTCTAAGTCTTGACAGAAGTATACAGCTTGTTCTTGCTGTTGAATCCACTGAGGATAGATTTTGTGTATTTCTGAATTTACTAAATAAATCATCTCCAAACAAATTTATCCTCTTTAAGT
>NW_011494640.1:8896109-8904980 GCF_000754665.1 Bison bison bison
TTAAGTGAAACGTGCAGCTTAAAATTATAGAAAGATTCAGAAGTGAAAGTAACTTGCATAGGCTCACATGGTTGTTTCCTGAGATACCAGGACAAATCTTCTCTTGATTTATGGAGAATTTTCATGGTTGCCATGACTTTGAGATAAATTCATACTTGAATTTTTCTGTCACTTTTTCTCTGTCTCTCCCACACACAGTCAACTTTTAGTTTATATTTTATAGGCAGAAAGAAACCTAATGGATTACTTGTAATTATAGACAAGGCATATATGTCTGGAAAATTCAACTCAAAAATATAACTAATCAAAAGTTAATGCAAGTAGGGGGATATGAATGGCTTGAGGTGGCTTCCACATTACAAATACATTGGGAAACTCCAAACCAATTACTATCTGTTGAGTAGAGGAGAAATTTCAGAAAGGTTGAATCTAGTTTGAGATAGATAGATAGTATAGCTATCTATATAGCCATTGAAAGATGTAGATATACCTATAGATAAGTATATGTATGTACATGAACAGACATACACATACATACATTGCATTTTAAGAGAACGACACATGACACATATACTGTTCCACCTCCCAGGTGGCGCTAGTGGTAAAGAAACTGGCTGCCAATGCAGGAGGCTTAAGTGACATGGGTTCAATTCCTGGGTTGGGAAAATCCCCTGGAGGAAGACATGGCAACCCACTCTAGTATTCTTGCCTGTAGAATCCCATGGATGGAGGAGCCTGACAGGCTACAGTCCACGAGGTTGCAAAGAGTCAGACATGACTGAAGTGACTTAGCATGGTGCATGGCATTGTTCCATTGCACTGAACATCCCCAGAAGCCACCATTCATATGAAGTACAATGAAAATAGGAACCCCCACCCCACCTCCAAAATTGTACAATCTGAAGTGCTGGACGTTACATTTAAATATTTTAGAGTTGTTGTCACATAAATGTGTAATTTCATTCAGTCAGTTCAGTTGCTCAGTCGTGTATGACTGTGCGACCCCATGGACTGCAGCATGCCAGGCTTCCCTGTCCATCACCAACTCCCAGAGCCTACTCAAACTCCATGGCCTTTGCGTCCGTGATGCTGTAATTTCACTGGGTGTGTTTTAAGGTTCTTTTGAAACTTCTTAATCATGTATTAATATTTGCTATCTTTTTTTTAATAAGTGAAATCATTTTGCTGGAAAACTATATTTAGAAAATCAATCTAATTTGGATGGGGCTGCTGGATTTGACAAGACTTATTTCAAAGGTTGTTAATTTGTTATAAGTAGATTTAATGTAGATAAAACCCATTCTACTTGTTGGCAAGATAAATAGCAAAACCAGAAAGTTCCCAGATAGAACACAAGCTAAGACACAATTCTCGTCTTGGCATCTACTGTGATGTCTGGAATTCCTAATATTACCCATTCCTTTGAGTCATGCGGTTGTCTTGAGAAGGGCTCCTATAGGGCCTTGTTAAAATGATGTGCCCCACTCCTTGGACAGAAAGGAGATCAAACCAGTCAGTCCTAAAGGAAATCAACCCTGAATGTTCATTGGAAGGACTGATGCTGAAGTTGAAGCTACAATATTTTGGCCACCTGATGTGAAGAGCCAATTCATCAGAGAAGACCCTGATGCCGGGAAAGATTGAGAAAAGGAGAAGGGGATGGCGTGGGATGAGATGGTTAGATAACATCACCGACTCAGTGGAATGAATTTGAGCAAACTCTGGGAGATAGTGAGGACAGAAGAGTCTGTCGTGCTGCAGTCCATGGGGTAGCAAAGAGTCAGACACAAGTTAGCAACTGAACAACCCACTCAAGTGGGGCAGCGTATACCTCATTAATCATTACTGTTAATTTGGCAAATAAAACATTTATTATGAATCTGATATTTTCCTGATGATAAGCTCTGGTTCACATAAAATTCTATTTAATTCCAAAGAGAATCTGAATCAACCTAAAGTAGAAAGCCTATATAAACAAACTTGTTCTAAAAGTGTAACTGTAATTATCTGAAAAGATAATTACAGATGATAAATCTGTTTCTCTTGATAGAGTGTTTGAGTA
The DNA here is from genome assembly GCF_000754665.1 of Bison bison bison. Lineage (NCBI taxonomy): Eukaryota > Metazoa > Chordata > Mammalia > Artiodactyla > Bovidae > Bison > Bison bison. The sequence continues at coordinate 8,898,172 of NW_011494640.1, forward strand.
CATTTAATAGGTGTGACTGCAGAGTGTTGGTGATGGTTTGCTATTTCATTAGCTAAAAGCATGATCTGCATGGGATAAATTCATTAATATGCATTTATGGTCCTTCCTCCTTCTCCCCACCCTTGGTGTTAAACAGTGCTCTCAGAGTCATGACATACTTTCCATAGCTGAGTAGAAAGTATTGAGATGGACAAGCACCCAGTGTATGGTCTGGTTTTTTCCTGCCTTTGCCCATATTTTTCCGGTTAACTTCAACATGTTGAATAGGTTTAAAGGATGCCGTTTCTCTCTACCTTTTTTTATCATGCATTTAGTTGAAGAGTGAACACCTAGTTTCTCTTCAGAAGCCCTCCCACATCAAGGGAAGCCCTATGAATGAGGAAAACGCACAAGCGCATTCAGGAGGAGGGATTAAGGATTCACAGTGTACATCCGAGAAGAACACAGATTCAAGGGACTGTAGAACCACTGGCTGAAAGACATACATCGATTTAAGAACCAATTATATAGGGACTCCCCTTGTGGCACACTGGACAGGAACATGCCTGCCAATGCAGGAGACACAAGTTTGAGGCCTGGTCTGGACTATTCTAGGGACTGGGTGCCACAAGTACTGAGCCCACACACTCTAGGGACTGGGTGCCACAAGTACTGAGCCCACACACTCTAGGGACTGGGTGCCACAAGTACTGAGCCCACACACTCTAGGGACTGGGTGCCACAAGTACTGAAGCCTGCACACCCATAGCCTGTGCTCTGCGACAAGAAAAGCCACCACAATAAGAAGCCCGAACACCACAGTGAAGAGTAACCCCTGCTTGCTGCAACTAGAGAAAGACCCCGCAAAACAATGAAGAAACAGCACAGTCAAAAATAAATAGATAAAAATTTAAAAAAGGAATGAATTAGTTATAGAGAGGCTTTAGCTCAAAATCCACAGTTACATTTTTATTTTCCTGTATTCCTCTTTGGTGTTGCTTCACGTATGGTTGGGATGTAAGATTTATGTATATTTGGAAGGATGCAATGTGTGTAGAGGATGTTTGCTTGAGGTATCAGCATCACGTGCTCTTTCCTGCTCTTATGCTGACCATCTTCTTCTACTCTCTCTGTTTGATTCAGTCGGGCTGTCATATCTGATGCCAGGGGTGGAATTTATGACTCAAGCTTGACCATTCAGTGCCTCACAGCCCCTGAACCACAGTGATTATCACAGAGGTAGAGATGAGTGAATCCAGAAGATGCGCATGACTTCTTGGGGAGATTCTCTTCTCTGTTAGATTGAACATGGAAGAGTACGACCCTGGAGTTGTTAGGAGTCACCACGTGGAGTCTGAAAATATACACAGGAGGAGGGAGAGTCAAGAGATGGAGAAATTTTGGCTCTTCTGTCTTTCTAGAGCTCAAGTGTGGGCATTACCAATGACAAACTCATAACCACCAAAAAGGTTCTGGTTAAGTCTATCGACTGCTTCAATGTAAACATAAGCAAATGCTGAGGTCTTCAGACATAAGAGCTATTGAGCCTTACCTTTTTAAAAGATTTGTGACCTGTAATGAATTTAATTTTTAATATCCCCTCTTTTTTAATCACTCTTATTAAAGATTTCAAGTTCCTTCCACTACATGTAGCCTGTTTTATCTTTCTTTCACAGAAACTTGCACCACTTTTGCAGTAAAGTTATTTGTATACCTGTCTCATTACCATGAACAGTTTTAAGATCCTTTCAAGAAAGAACAAGTCTTGTACATATTATAACACATTCCTCTCATACTACACCTCTATACATTGGTTGAAGTTACTTGAAAGCATGTGTGAAGTCAGGTAATGGATGTTTTAAACTCAGGAATTGAGCCAAAAAAATTAGGTAAAGAAATTAAATGTGGAGCCAAGATTTATTGATACTTGAAATTAGGCATATTTAATAGCTGACCACCCACTAACGAAAGGGAAGAGACACACGCAGAACTCCTGGATAACAGCTAATCCTTGTATAATATGGGCTTTGTTTCAAAACCATTCAAACACATGTAGTTACACACAGTCATTTACAAGAAATGTTTTAAAACGACAGTGAATTTTCTCTGCTTTGTCATTTGTTTCTGTGTATATCTCTTGCACTAGACTGACAGCTCCTTAACTTATATCCAGAATGGTTGGTACTCAATTTATTGAGTGAATGAATACAATATAGAATAAATGAAAGAGTTTTCCCTTCTATTTCCATTGCTCATTTGAAGCATTTCCTTCTACTTTTTTCTACTGCTCTCTGACTGTTTCTGCCTGCCATTTGAGTGGCTTACTGTGGGGTCTGTGTGTGTGTGTGTGTGTGTGTGTGTTTGCATTTTTGTGTGTGTATGGCCACAGTTGGGGGCATTAGGGGCACTGTGAACTTTGGATATTTCTTTAACTCTTTAATATAAAAATATTTCTGCCTCTTTCCTCAGTTCCCTGTGTGTATGTTGCATTTACATCTCATTTCAGATCTCAGCTTGGGGCATCAGAGCACAGATGGATGGCTTCAATAGTGTCTATTTTGGGTGCCCTGGTTGGGTGGGTGGTGAAGAATACAGGAGGTGTCTGTGTTCTCCATGTTGCCACAGAGCTGGCCTCCTTCACAGAGATTCTGGCTTTGTCTGTGTGAAAGGAATAGCCAGACTGTGAAACAGTTTGCTTGTTTTGGCCCCTTACATTTTTGGATCATTCCATAACCCAATCAATTGTGTAGCAATTGGCTCTAAATATGCCCAAATGGAGTCAGTTGAATACATATGCACACTTAGGTACTTGAAGGGCCACCCCCACTGTGTTTGGCCTGAGCATCTTGTAGACAAAGCCAGTGGTTCAGGACCTGCATGGACATCCTGGGAGGCAAGAGAGAGTAAGGGTTAATGGCACAAGTTCTGGAGTTGCACTGTCTGAGGTCAAGCTCAGACTCTGTCACTTACTAGCATGCAGCCTCGAGTATATTTGCTTAATTTTGTCTGGGCTTTAGTATCCTCACCTGTAAAATGGGGATAGGTCTTATGGTGTTGTAAAAATTGAATAAGAGAATCCATGAAAAATGCTTCACTTAAGGCCTGCCAAAGAGTAACTCTTGGGAGTTGTTGACTGTGATCCTTATTGTCATCACCATCACCAGCATCATCTTCATTAGCATCATCCATAAGGACAGATATTCTTGGTAACTAGGCCAGAGGAAAGAATGTTGAAATTTGAGGGAGGGATATGAGATTTCATGTCAGGGCAGATGATCTCTAGAAGTTGGGGACCATGTGCAAATCAGGCTAGGATTAGGTCTAACCTCTTGCGGACGCATTTGCTGCTTCTCCTTGATGAGTTGCTACCCAGTGAACCGAAGTTGGTCGTGATTTGTTCACTGAAAATCCGTAGTAACCTTTAGGTAGTTCATTGTGGGTAATTTTTTAATGGTGAGTTGTAAATATTACTTTTGTGTGAAAAGACAAACACACACACAAAATAATAAAGTAGATAGCTAGCAGGACTCTGCTATAAAGCACAGGAAGTTCATTTCAAGGCTCTGTGATGACCTAGAGGGGTGAGATGGGAGTGGGGTGGGAGCGAGGTCCAAGAAGGACCTATATGTATACATATAGCTGATTCACTTCACTGTACAGCAGAAACTAACACAACATTGTAAAGTAATTATATTCCAGTTAAAAAAAAGAAAAAAATAATAGTCACAAGCCTTTAAATAAAGCTAGATGGAGAAGGAAGATTTCCCTCTGTCATGTATCTATCAATCTATTCATCCATCCATATATACATCTAATTTATCTACCTACCTATCACTGATCTTTACATATAAAAGCAGCTTTTTCTGGCTTCTGGCTTCTCTTTTCTCATATAAATTTTGGGAATCTCTGTCATACCACAAATCATTAATTGCTTTCTACTCCAGAAATGTGTTTCTACGTGAGCTACTGCCTAAGTGTATCATACCGTATGTGGTGGGTGCAGCTGTGAGGTCCATTGCAGGAAATGGATTTGAAACAACTCAGAGAGGGCTACTGCTTCTTGGATGATGGATGGAAGGAGCACATCAAGACAAGTTCTCTAAATAAACAGCAAACTAGAAACCCTTATTGTGCCTTTTTTACTCCACTGGTTTGTATTTGAGCCACGAGTTGTCTTTAAATGGAAAGTATAAACTGCAGCGATTTCTGAGGACATCAGCTCCATTGTCCAGTGTCCAGGCTCACTCACTTTCCCTCCTTCTGACTACAGTTCTGCCGGAGCCTAATGTTGCCTGACTGTTTGAAATTCCTGACTTGGTCTTCTACATTCTTCGATCCAAAAGGCATTACAGTCTTTTATAAATAAAGGGACCACCTTCTATTTACCTCCTGAGAAGGAGGGCAATTAACAAAAAAAGAAGGAAAAGGTGAGAAATGGTGACAAAAGCACAAAATAGCCAGAACACTGGACAGAGACAGGAGAAGCTGATCTGCAAAATGCACCTTTGGGCTTGAAAGGAAATGATACTCATGAACCGCAATCCTGTTGGATGTTTTTCTCCTTTGGAATATTTCCTTTTTACAGAGGTGAAAACGACTTTGTTTTCCATGCTCTAGATTTCTTTTTTTTATTCTTGGTGGGATTCCCTTTGAACAGGCATTTCTCCTTCTCTTTTTGAAGCTGTGTCTTCCTTGTGTTTGCCTTCCACAAGACCCTTCTGGTTTTCCCTCACTTTCTGTAAATTGTATGGATGCGTGTGCATGTGTTTATGTGGTGTGTGTGTGTGTGTGTGTGCGCACATGTGCATGTGTCTAAAGGGGAGGAAATTTTAAAATTAGAGAAACCAACTGAGTTTGGAAAACGTTATGTTCTCTGAGGCACGTTTTTTTTGCCATGTACTTTGAGACCCATATCCTGCTCAGTAGTGTGGTACACCAAAAACCCGCAGTGAGTGCAAACAGTGGAAAAAAGTGTCTCCCTTTCCTGCTTTCATATAGGTTACATGAACCAAAGTCACAGATTCTGGGATGGAGTGGTGTCTTTTCTGCTTTCTAGGTGAAAAGTCAGTCAAGAGACAGCGCTTTGTGCTTTGTGTCTGAGGAATCTGCCACAGGATACATAAGTTATTTTACAAGTTGCCCAATGAAAGAATGTTGTTTGTGCAAGATCTGAGGACCAGAAGTGCTTATTAGGTGTACCTTGTTAAACTAGTGCCTGATTTAATCATAATGAAGGTCTTTTGTGGTGGGGATTAAATTACAGAGCATCTGCTGTGTAAACAGGTAGACAATTGAAGTTCTGCTGGAAAGAAAAGCACCCATCTGCACACTCCTGGAAATAATCTGATTCCTCTAAAATAGAGAAGAATTTGAAAAATCTGACATTACAGCATTCAGGCAGCTGGGGAAAGAAGCTGCAGCTTTTACTACAAGATCCATATATTTTTGGTCTAAATGTTCACTCCTGCAGGATGAAAATCAAACCCAAACACAAGCTAACTCATAATCACTTTTTCTATTCTGGAAAACTCTGAAGAATTGCTTTAAAAAGTTACAGTTCTTTCAGGTTTCTTTAACTTTTAAGTCTTAGGTAAAGGTTGCAATTGTAATTACTGTGCTTCTCCCTTCCAAGATCTGAAAAATTTAATGGGTACCTGAGGAGAAAGGTTTAGTTTTGTTTAAAAACGGTGCTATGGTAAAACTTGGAAATGTTATTCTTTATTTTCTCATTTCAAATCAAAGTTATTATTTAAAATAAAAATGGTCATTTTTTGGAGAGTTAGGTCATATACCTCAATGCTGTATCAAAATTTTTACAATGGCACATGCCATGGAATTGATGAAATAAAAAATACAAGGGTTATTTTCATTCTTTGAGACTATTTTAAAAGTGATTGATTCTTTTTTCATCTTAAAGAAAGAATACAAACACAAATGTACACATACATATACACTACATTTAGGAGGACTAAACGTGATTTACCTAGTAAAATTCATCAATGATCTCCTTTTGCTATTGCCCTGATTAACAAAGTTCTATTAGATTCTGTTACATCATTTAGGGACCGGTGAGTTGAATTACTATTTGAAATACTGTTAGATATCATATAAAAAAAGAGAAAGAGGAGATCTTTTAAAAATGAATACCAAATATATTCACACTCAAATATAAATGATGCCAAGAAAAAAGAAATTGATAAAAAGTCTTATTTTGAAGTAGGACCTTTGGGTCTCTGTAATTTCATGCTTATAATACACACATACGCTGCCTAAATTGGCTCCAAAAGCCTTCTGTGATTGTTCATGACACATGTTCCTGGTTCTAGACCTCAATTTCTACCCAACTCCCAACATAATGTAAATTTTAAGTGTGAAATTAGGTTAAATGATGTATGTCCTATAACCCTTATAAGTATGCAAAGCATGACCCAATTTTCTTGATTTTCTTGTCACACACTATTTTATTTTCTAATAAATATTTGTTTTGCTCAAACTGCTAAAAGATAGGAGTTTGCACAACATATGATTTTTCTACACCCTGTTACGCAAATAATTTGCTTTCTTTCCTAGGAAATATAACTTTTGACCCATTTGAGACTAACCCTTCCATTTGAAACATTTTACTCTTAAAAGTGATAGTTTGGGGACTTCTCAGATGGTCCAGTGGCTGGGACTCCATGCTTCTAATATTGGAGGCCTGGGTTCAATCCCTGATTGGGGAACTAGATCCTATATGCTGCAACTAAGAGTTCACACGGTTCAAGTCCTGAATGCTGTAACTGAAGATTCTGCATGCTGCAACTGAGTTCAGCCACCCCCCGCCCCCCCCC
>NW_011494640.1:8905080-8915637 GCF_000754665.1 Bison bison bison
ACCCCCACCCCCGGCCAAAAAAAGGGATAGTCTTTACAATGTAAAGCAAACACTCCCATAATATTAACAATTCAAAAGTAATAAAAATATTTCAAATTTATGTATGCCTCTAGGTTTGCTGGCAGTCTGTATTAGATGACCAAGGTGTGTGATGAAATCTGAGGATCATCCCAGACTGTAGGTAAAATAGATTTCACAAGTCAGCCTTAAGATACAGCAATATAATACCCCTCTCTCTGTCCTTCCATCACCTACTATTCAGGACACATCAGATACTCCTCTGGGAAGTTTTCCTCTCATTCCTGTCTGATTTCCCTCACATGCAGAAGTAGGGCCCTCTCTGCCATGTTCTCAATGTAACTGTTTGTATATCATCTTATAATTTTATTCACATGTGTATGCTGTCAGATGGTAAGTTATCTGAGGGAAGTAAACATGTATTCAGGGCTTGACAGGCAGTGCCAGTGGTAAAGAACACGCCTGCCAATGCAAGAGATGTAAGAGACCCAGGTTTGATCCCTGGGTCAGGAAGATCCTTGGAGGGGGGCATGGCAACCCACTCCAGTATTCTTGCCTGAAGGATCCTATGGATCATGATGCCTGGCAGGCTATGGTCCACAGGGTTGCAAGAGTTGGACAGGATGACTGAAATGACTTAGCATGCACACATGCATGCAAGCATGCATTCAGCTGTATGGTCTTGAAACTGAGTCCAATATCAGGCATAGAATAGATGTTTGATAAATATTTCTCACATAGAACAATACATTCAGCAGGAAATTTCAACTCCTATCATCTGGTAGTCAGTGGCTTTCAAGGTTTCTGTATAGTAAGGCTCTGTTCAAGTATTTCTTTTCATCACAACTCAGAACACACTCACAGGGGCACAACTGGCAGAGAGTTTTGTGATACAGCCTTTTCTCTCCCTCAATAGGTGTGTCATACACTTGTATTCTATTCCATTCCATTTCACCCAGTCTTATTCTATACTATTCTAAATTTGGAATTTGACTCTAATCCACTACACTGATTTCCTGAACTGCTAGGTAACCCACAATTTGAAAAACATTATTTCATATTTGTGATTTTTGGCACATCTACTTTTTAAATTATGATTTCAAGGTAATCTGTCCTGTTATTAAATTATAGCCATCTTCTAAACACTCATTCCACTGGAAATAACTGATGTATGAATAAAATGTTATTTCAACATCTTCCTATTAGTAAATTTTCCCCAATGCTTCTCTAATGTATTTTGTTAGCGTAATTAGTAAAAATGATCTAGTTCTGGTTTTACATAGTGTACTACAGTGTCCCTTAAGAGGTGCTAGAAATGAAGAATTAAAAAGGTCTTGTGTCCTAATAGTTGACTGGCAGCCATGACACATGCATATCTGAATTCATGTAACAAGGAATCAGTTACCAAGAAAATTGCAAAAGAGCTTTCTTGAAATAACTGCACGGAGCACTCAGAGACTTAGAAACTTATTGCAAGTCTTGACTCCAAAACCACAGAGAAAAAAAATATTGAACAAAATAATTTCTATGATCCAGGAAGCTAGCACCACAAATCAACTTACAGAACATTTAACTACACACCACAATCATCTAGCTGTTCTTCAGTTACTGAGATGACTCGCTGGGAAGCCTTCATTGGAAAATGCATAGTTAGGAGGTAAATTCTTCTCTTTATGAAACAGAGAGAACTAGTCAACCTCTTGCTGATTTCTATGATTTTATCCACCATAGATAGATGGACCCACCATAACATGGGTCCATTCCAGCTCCTGATTTGAGTCTTTCTGTCTCATCCATCAAATAAAGGTGGTCTTTCTGAATAACTCAAAGGGATCCTTTTTGAAAGTAACAGTGTTTTTGATGTTTTCTCATGCCTGAGCTAAATATAAGCACTGCATCTTATTGTTTTGAATGTGGAGTTCTTGTGGGGCTTCTCAGGTGGTGCAGTGGCAATGAATCTGCCCACCAGTGCAGGAGACTCAAGTCTGATCCCTGTGTCAAGAAGATCCCAGAGGTAGGTAAATATTCTCTTTAAAAGCCAGCGAAGCCACTGGGGTTGGATGATTGGTAGTAGAGTTTTTTAAAAAAATGCTTTGTTTCTCCTAGTTCAGTAAAGTTTTATTCTCTAGAGCTGCACTGTCTACTATGATGGCATAGGCCACATCGGACTATGGAAATTCAATGAAAATAAAATCACTGAGCCACAGTGGTCACATTTAAAGTGCTCAGTATCTATTATTTCAGGAAGTTCTATTAGGAACAACAGTTCTCAGTGGCTCTTCCTAGGTGCCTAAGTGGTAAAGAACCCACCTGTCAATGCAGGAGACTCAAAAGACAGGGCTTCAATCCCAGGGTGAGGAAGCTCCCCTGGAGTAGGCAATGACAACTCACTCCAGTATTCTTGCCTGGAAAAATCCATGGACAGAGGAGCCTGGTGGGCTATAGTCCATGGGGTCACAAAAGAGGAGGACATTACTGAGCGCACAGGCACATTTCTCAAGAGAGAATATTTTATTTGATTAACTTCTGATTTCTTCTGTCCCTTGTGTGATTGTTGAAAAGGAAAGGTGGCAGGAGCATTGAGATGTGACAGTGGAGACTTGTCTACACAGGAAAACATTTATTTTGGCTTTAAGGGCCTCTTCTCTTATAGAGCGCTATACCCACTATAAGTGGATTGTTAACATGGGTCCATTCGAGCTCCTGATTTTGAGTCTCTCTCCCTAATCATTCTTCCTCCCTGCTTCCAGAGTTACCATTCTAAATCACAGATCATTGTAATTCTTTTTTTCAAGGAAACTTCAAAATGTTCAGAGTAACTTCTATTCTTGCTTTGGATTCATCCAGGCAGAAATCAGTAGCTCTTAATCTGTTCCTCTGTGTGATTTATGTTCTGGTGACACTCTTAGCCACCTGCCCATGAATCTCTAGTCCTTGACTCGCACTGTTCCATGGAGCGCCATGCAAGCTGTCCATGCCGCTTAGTTGTTTATGTTTAAAAAAATATTTTATTTTCGGTTGCGCTGGTTCTTCATTGCTTTGCACGGGCTTTCTCTAGTTGGTGAGCAGGGGTTACTCCTCATTGTGGTGCACAGGCTTCTCCTTGCAGCTTCTCTTGTTGCAGAGCACAGGCTCTAGGCCCAGGGACCTCAGTAGTTGCAGCACCTGGACTCAGTAGTTGTGGTGCACGGACTTCGTTGCTCCGTGTCGTGTGGAATCTTCCCAAACCAGGGATCGAACCCATGTCCCTTACATTGGCAGGCAGATTCTTCTCCACTGCACCACCAGGGAAGTCCTTAGTTCAATTCATGTGCCAGAACCTTTGTGAAAACTGTGATCCCATCAAACTCAAACTTACCCCTAGGTTTTTAAGCACTCACAGCGTTTTACTTGCACCTCTATTACAGCATTTTTCCCCCCAATTAAAGTTTTACATGCCTAACTCTCCCACTGGATTATAAGCTTTTTGAAGAAAAAGAGACCCAGCATACCCATATTCCCCACAGCTTTCTACACATAACTGCTTAACAAGGTATGTGCAGAGACAGTTAAATTTGGAGTGAGGAATAAAACAACCGGCTAACTGAAGTCGGGTGAGAGTTTGTTTAAAGAAATACTGCTGAGGGTTGGGTAAGGCTGTGAAGGACGCAGATGGGAGGAGAGCTGAACGTACCACGAGAAATCTAACCTTGGCCATGCTCAAGAGCATAACAGAATAGTGAGGCGGCACTGCTGGCTGCCAATGTTTCATAGGTCACACAACACCACAAGGCATTCCTCATGATGGAGATCAAGCTCAGGCAGCATGAGTCACTCTCTCCCTGAGCTCATGTGGCACTTAATCCATAGCTCTGCTCTATTCCGTGTCCTCGGATTGGGCACTCTTGGCATCAGGGCTGCCATCTTACTCTGTCTCCCTTCCTCACGCATGCTCTGCTCCATTCATCCTAGGTCCTATTTTCGTACATTCCACAAGGAGGTTCTCAGCAAATTGCGGCTGAATAAATCCAACTGTGGGCTATGAAACGAGTGAGAAAGGTCACCACAGGTAGAGTGTAAAACATGACTACAAATAGGAATGCAGAACGTGATGCCAGAGATCTTTTATTTATTTTCAAACAGCCTGGGGTCTTTGGGTCATCTTTCCCGTTTAACACAGCCATATCTTGGCATGCCTGGAATTCTGAATGCTGTTTGATCAATCATCACTTCTTTTTTTTTTGCAAAAGGGCCTGTTTTTACTAGAGATAAAACTCCTTTTCCTCATCTTCAAAAAGAAGCTCAAGATGTTTTTTTAAAAAAAATTCCCTCCTTTTGACTTTTTTCTCTCTGTGTTTCCTGGGATCAGTGTGAAGTGAATGTGAAGGCTCAGGACTGGAGGAACATGGAACTCTTCCCTTGAGTGGGAGGGAGGTTCATCAAAGCACACGTGTGGTCAAGGAAGCTTAAAAATAAAGCTGATTTCTAAAGGTGAAAAAAAAAATCATTAAGCTTTCAATAAGCTGCTTTTCTTTTTCTTAAGAAATCAGTTGATTTACTTACCACCCCCCCCAAAAAAAAAAAATGCTGCCAACAGAGGAAAACGCAATGCACTTTTCCAAAAGGATCCTTTGAGTAAAAGGAACATGTAAATTCCAAGAAAAGTTAGTTAGAAAGAACAGTTTATTCTCCCTCGTGCCTTCTCATCACATCAGTATTTATTCCCCCCAGATGCCCTTTATTTATTCATTTTAAACCATCATAGGTGTCTACATGTTGATCAGGACATAAAGAACTTTTCTTACCACAAAGACCCTTTCGGGACACCACGTGGAGACCTCAGCTCTCCTTTTAAACTCTCAGGACTCTAAAACCTAATGTCTGCAGAGACAAACAGGAGGGCTACTGCAAGAAGGCAGAAGCCTAAGTAGTTGGGATGTAGGCCTCTTACCAAGAAAATCACTGGGCTGTTCCAACACGGGCTGGTTTGCCATCAATCCATAAGATGGAGATAGGGCGTGCCAGTTTCAGACTGTGTAACTTCTATTTACTGAAACTGTAACACATATTCATTGTAAGCTACAATTATCCACAGTTTAGTCTGTTTATGAAACAGTTTTGTGGTTATTTATTAAAAATAAAATTTATGTGTGCTTATTGAAGCTATATTTTGGCAGGCAAAAGAGGCTGGCAGAAATGTTTGAGTCAACAGCCAGGCTCCAGCCACTCTTTATGTCGTCATATAAAAACTTGTCAAATAATATTTAGTTTTTAATCTTCAGCTGCAAACATAGGGTTAGTCATGAAAATATTCTGTGAGTAGGTCTCCATGAAACAAGAACCCGGGTGTTTGGATTTCAGTTAAGGTGATAATTAAGTTTCTGGCTTCTTTAGGAGCAATCTGTTATTCCTTTCCTTCCACTAACTTCTATTACCTGTTTTTTTTGTCCAAGTTACTCATGTCTTAAAAGAGCTGTTTCATAATGATTTTTAAAAATATAAGCTATCTGTTGATCTATCAGTTCAAAAATCCAAAACCATATTATGACTAAGAAAAAATTATCCTGCCAGCATAGTCATCGTTGTCCTGTATTAAAAATCTTTTGAATGCAAATGGATTATTTATTCTTATGAAACTCTTTAGTTATTTAAATCACCATACTTATTTTTTGATGCCTTCTAAGAAGAAGGTTCTTTTCAAAGAGACCACACTTGTTGGCTTCAGAAATGTATGTTGTTGTTTCGTTACTAAGTCACGCCCTACTCTGTTGTGACCCCATGGACTGTAGCCCACCAGCTCCTCTGTCTGTGGGATTTCCCAGGCAAGAATACTGGAGTGAGTTGCTATTTCCTTCTCCATGGGACCTTCCTCTCCCTGGGATCAAACCCATGTATCCTGCATTGGCAGGTGGATTCTTCTACCACTGAGCCACCATGGAAGCCCTGTAGAAATGTATAGTTCATCTTAATGAGATGAACTTACAAATAAACCAAAATGACAGGAGTTTGTTGATAGGAATTCTGAACTGAAAGAGAAAAGTCATTGTAAAGGACTTTTGAATTAGACAGAAGGGATATACTGTGAACAGTTGGAATAAAGTGGTTCTTTGCTTTGCATCTTCTCACACAAAGAATAAATGGGAGAAGAGAAAGGACTTAGTATGAAATTATTCAAAAGGAAATCTTTCCGGAAAGGGAGTTTCTGAGTTGTGATAAACAGGAGTTGAAAAAAGACTGCCCATGTACTTCTTGCTACTGCCTTAAATACCTTAGCTGTGAGTCATCCCTGAGATTGCATGTACTTTGTCTTGAAAGAATTTCTTATCTCAGCTATATGTTCAATATATCAAATGTTGCCTGTCTCTCTGCCCCCTTTCTCCACTAGGATTTGGCTTTGGTTCTTGTAGAAGAGCTTTTTTGAGGGTGCCCTTATTGGTAGTAATTTGGTACTGCAATTTAACATTTGTTGCCCAGTCATAGTTCAGGTTCATACATGTTTTATTTATTGGGCATTTTCTGTGAACAAAGCTCTGTGCCATCTGCTAAAGAGAATGTCAAGTTTTCTAAGACAGAGCCATTACTGGAAGAAGCTTATAAAATGAAAAAGTGTATTATCTATGAGCAATCTATATCTCATAGTCTATATCTATAGGAATTTGCATCCCATTAATGTGATGAAGCATTATTTAGTATCCACCCTATACAAGAATTCTGAGGCCTGGAGATCAGTGTTTTGGAGACAGAGACGTGGCATGGCTGGAGTGTGAGAGTGGCAAGGGAGGGATCTATCTGGATCAGGAAGACCCCAAAAATGCTATTGCAGGGTTTCAAGCAGAGAAGCAAAAAAGACTAGTTTGAATTAAGTTCCCGAGGAAGTAGTCTGAGAGAGTTGAGTAGGAAAGATGCTTCTAGAAAAGTGACCCAGGGCTTAATACATGGAAACATTTGGGAAGGAAGAAGGATTGGGTAGAGAAAAAAGATGGTTTGGGGTTTGGCTGACCTCACAGGAAGAAGTGATCCTCCAGAGCAGTCCAGTGATACTGAGATATTTGGACATTCATACCTCCACACTCTAATGTCATTGGATATGGGCTTGTCCAGGACAGAGTGTGATCTGGGGTAAGGCAGTTCTCTGAAGCCAAGGCAACCCTAAAGGGGCTGATATCAAACCCAACTTCTGGATAAGAAGTCCTTCATTGAAACAGAATTTGTGTGCTGTGTCTCAATGTCCACTGAAAAGAGTGGATTGGGAAACCAATTAGGTGCTGTTTGAGTTGTTCAATGGGAGATGATGATAGTTGGAACTATTAGGGGGCCATTGAGTTGCAAGGAAGAGAATGGAATCAAAAAACACTTTTGACATAGATCCTACAGGAACAGGATGGATTGGATGAGGAGGTAAAGGGAGAAAAAGACAACAAGGATGAATCTCAGAGTTTTGGCACAAACCAGTGGAAAGAGAAATACCATGTTCAGAGGAGGGGAGTGTTCAAGGAAGAGAATGATAGGATTGGGTGGGCGGTGATGGGATTAAAGAGTTTTCCTCTGCACAAATTTGATATGTTGATGATTCAACCAAGTGGAGACATCAAGCAGAAAGTTGCACGTATGATTCTGGAGCTTAGAAAGGAGGTCTGCAATGTTGCTTTATATTGCTGCCTTTGTTGTTATTGTAACAAAAGCCAGTACCAACAGCCAGTTCAAGTGCTAATTCCTAGCAAAGGAATGTGGCAAAATGGGAGGGAGGTTCAGTAGAGAACCCGGGGTAATAGCCAACTCTAGATGTGGAGGAATGAACAAATGAGGCTGAATTACCATGTGGGAAGAAGGAGGAAAACCAAGGCAATGTGCTGTTGTGGAAGCTTAGGAAGGCGGCACTATTTGCATTTCTTTTGATATTAATGAGGAAGAACATCTATTATACTGTTTACTGTTCATTTATTAACACTTTTGTTGAGACATTCAATATATCACATAATTCTTTCAAGTGTACAATTTGATTATTATATTTATTTTATTATTAATTTTTAGTAAATTTACCAAGTTGTATGACCATCACCATAAATCGGTTTTAGAACATTTTATTGCCCAAATAAGATCACTCATTATAGGGGACTGGAATGCAAAAGTAGGAAGTCAAGAAACACCTGGAGTAACAGGCAAATTTGGCCTTGGAGTACAGAAGGAAGCTGCCAAGAGAATGCACTGGTCATAGCAAACACCCTCTTCCAATAACACAAGAGAAGACTCTACACATGGACATCACCAGATGGTTGACACCAAAATCAGATTGATTATATTCTTTGCAGCCAAAGATGGAGAAGCTCTATAGAGTCAGTAAAAACAAGACAGGGAGCTGACTGTGGCTCAGATCATGAACTCCTTATTGCCAAATTCAGACTGCAATTGAAGAAAGTGGAGAACACCACTAGACCATTCAGGTATGACCTAAATCAAATCCTTTATGACTATACAGTGGAAGTGAAAAATAGATTTAAGGGACTAGATCTGATAGATAGAATGCCTGATGAACTATGGATGGAGATTCGTGACATTGTACAGGAGACAGAATCAAGACCATCCTCAAGAAAAAGAAATGCAAATGAGCAAAATGGCTGTCTGAGGAGGCCTTACAAATAGCTGTGAAAAGAAGGGAAGTGAAAAGCAAAGGAGAAAAGGAAAGATATAAGCATTTGAATGCAGAGTTTCAAAGAATAGCAAGGAGAGATAAGAAAGTCTTCCTCAGCGATCAATGCAAAGAAATAGAGGAAAACAATAGAATGGGAAAGACTAGAGATCTCTTCAAGAAAATTAGAGATACCAAGGGAACATTTCATGCAAAGATGGGCTCAATAAAGGACAGAAATGGTATGGATCTAACAGAAGCAGAAGATACTAAGAAGAGGTGGCAAGAATGCATAGAACTGTACAAAAAAGATCTTCACGACCAAGATAATCACGATGGTGTGATCACCCAACCAGAGCCAGACATTCTGGAATGAGAAGTCAAGTGGGCCTTAGGAAGCATCACTATGAACAAAGCTAGTGGAGGTGATGGAATTCCAGTTGAGCTATTTCAAATCCTGGAAGATGATGCTGTGAAAGTGCTGCATTCAATATGCCAACAAATTTGGAAAACTCAGCAGTGGCCGCAGGACTGGACCAGGTCAGTTTTCATTCCAATCCCAAAGAAAAGCAATGCCAAAGAATGCTCAAACTACTGCACAGTTGCACTTATCTCACACACTAGTAAAGTATGCTCAAAATTCCCCAAGCCAGGCTTCAGCAATATGTTAACTGTGAACTTTCAGATGTTCAAGCTGGATTTAGAAAAGGCAGAGGAACCAGAGATCAAATTGCCAACATCTGCTAGATCATGGACAAAGCAAGAGAGTTCCAGAAAAACATCTATTTCTGCTTTATTGACTATGCCAAAGCCTTTGACTGTGTGGATCCAAACTGTGGAAAGTTCTTCAAGAGGTGGGATTACCAGACCACCGTACCTGACTCTTGAGAAACTTGTATGCAGGTCAGGAAGCAACAGTTAGAACTGGACATGTAACAACAGACTGGTTCCAAATAGGAAAAGGAGTACTTCAAGGCTGTATATTGTCACCCTGCTTATTTAACTTATAGGCAGAGTACATCATGAGAAATGGTGTGCTGGAAGAAGCACAATCTGGAATCAAGATTGCCTGGAGAAATATCAATAACCTCAGATATGCAGATGACACCACCCTTATGGCAGAAAGTGAAGAACTAACAGCCTCTTGATGAAAGTGAAAGAGGAGAATGAAAAAGTTGGTGTAAACCTCAACATTCAGAAAATGAAGATCATGGCATCTGGTCCTGTCACTTCATGGCAAATAGATAGGGAAACAGTGGAAACAGTGGCTGACTTTATTTTTCTGGGCTCCAAAATCACTGGAGATGATGACTGCAGCAATGAAATTAAAAGACGCTTACTCCTTGGAAGGAAAGTTATGACCAACCTAGATAGCATATTAAAAAGCAGAGACATTACTTTGCCAACAAAGGTCCATCTTGTCAAGGCTATGGTTTTCCACTGGTCATGTATAGAAGTAAGAATTGGACTGTGAAGAAAACTGAGCACTGAAGAATTGATGCTTTTGAACTGTGATGTTGGAGAAGACTCTTGAGAGTCCCTTTGACTGCAAGGAGATACAACCAGTCCATTCTAAAGGAGATCAGTCCTGGGTGTTCATTGGAAGGACTGTTGTTAAAGCTGAAACTCCAGTACTTTGGCCACCTGATATGAAGAGCTGACTCATTGGAAAAGACCCTGATGTTGGGAAAGATTGAGGGCAGGAAGAGAAGGGGATGACAGAGGATGAGATGGTTGGATGGCATCATTGACTTGATGGGCATGGGTTTGCACGGACTCTGGGGGTTGGTGATGGACAGGGAGGCCTTGCATGCTGCTGTTCATAGGGTCGCAAAGAGTCAGACAAGACTGAGTGACTGAACTGAACTGAACTGAAAATCACTCATGCAGAGTTATTTTTTTTTGCCTTTCTTTTGTCTATTGTTTTCTTTTTT
>NW_011494640.1:8915737-8916112 GCF_000754665.1 Bison bison bison
GGACGCCTGCGGCCTACGTAAGTGGTGCAAGCTTCTTGTCTTGAAGTTTTATTGGTCTCCCGCGTAAATCAAGCTACTCAGCCTCTTTTCTCCACTGAATTTTCCTACTGAGCTATCCTTATTCTATTACTCTTTATATCTCTAATTAATATCTAATTGAAGCTATTGTATCCTGACCCTCGCCGACGCCATCTCTCCTTCGAGTACCCTGAATCAGCTGGGGCTGGTCCCCGGCAGACAGGGAGGCCTTGCATGCTGCTGTTCATAGGGTCGCAAAGAGTCAGACAAGACTGAGTGACTGAACTGAACTGAACTGAAAATCACTCATGCAGAGTTATTTTTTTTTGCCTTTCTTTTGTCTATTGTTTTCTTTTT
>NW_011494640.1:8916212-8935141 GCF_000754665.1 Bison bison bison
GTTTCTCTTTTCTTTTCTTTTTTAAAAAATATTTATTTTTTAAAACTTTAAAAAAAGGTATTAAAATTTTCTGGACATAGGCTTGAAAATATTGTTTCTTTAGGTTATTATTTATCTTTCAATCTAGCTCTTAGAGATACTTTGCTATGTAGGAACTATGCGATTTTATGGAATTAAAGGTACTGATCTTTTCTTTTATGGATGCTTACTTTGTATTTTGAGATTATTGGAAAGCTTTCCCTGCTGAGATTATAAAGATATTTTCCTACTATTTTTAAGGTTTTATTTTTTACATTCTAATTTTTAATTCATTTGGAATTTGCTTTGTTTTAAGAAAGGTGTAGTGGTCCATTTTTACCTGGCTTTCCAAGTTACTGGTCAGTTGTTCCAAAATCAATTATTCACTAATCCATCTTTTTGCTATTGATTTGGTTAAATAACCATACTGTCTCCTTTGCTGATCTATTCCTGCCTTAGTGCCATGCCGTTTTATTTACTACTCCTTAGAAATACATTTTAGTATCTAATGTGAGACCATACTAGCATTTAGCTTAGTCTTCATGTGGCAGAGTTGATTCAGAAATTCATTTACTACCCTTTTTCTAGGGACCCCTGCTTTTGTCTTTTCCTTCTCTTTGATAGCAATCCAGCCCTCATTACAAGTAGATCTTGCTCAACCCCAGGCTTCAAGACTATTTATTTATTTCACCAAACTTCCAAAATAAATCTGGTTCTTCAGCCAGATTAGTAATTTGGAAATTTGACTGCTTTGGTTTCATAAACATCCAAATTGGCTTGGTTGCCCAGGAATCTGAGGGTGGCTTGCTGTCATCTGTGAGCAACCCATTTTGTGGGTAATTTAAGGTAAATATCTTGTGATACCTGAAAAGAAGGGTTGACTGTAATAATTTCATTGGCAAATTGGCATATTGTGTTGAGTTATCTGTAAGGAACAGATGTCTATGTCAATTTCATGTGGTTTTATTGTCTTTCTGGTAGTCTTCAAACAAATTTGGAGTTGAGGATTATTTATTCACTGACTGCTTAACAACATTGGCTATCGTTATTCCCTTTAACAGCTCAAAGTATTGTCCCAATGCTACAGAGAAATTTTTGAATTTTTTAAAAACTTCTTTTTCTTTCCTCCAAAAAGGCTTCTGTATTTTAGTATGAAGACCCTAAAATTTCAGTGATTGTGATTTAAGAAGTGAAAAGAACTCAGAAAAGGATAAGAAGCCAGCTTCTATATGTCATTTTTCATGAATACAGAGGGATGTTGTGTACAGTTCTTATATAATTTACATAGATGAGGAGAAGTTGTCAGTTATAACCACGGTTTTACAGATAGTCTTTACACCTTAAAGTGTAAGGTAAAAGGAATTTTATTCAGACCAAAAGTCTAGGAGTAATTATGGTGGAGCAGACAAAGGACCAGAATTGGTGCCTCAGGACACGCATTCAGCTCCTGGCTCCATGGCCTAGAGACCTCATGCAGGGGGATTACCTTCTCTAAACCCCCGCTTCTTCAGCTGTGAAAGGAAGTGATAACAGACACTTACCTCATAGGATTGACAGGGGTATAAAATAACATGTACATAATTAACATGAGGGTTTGTGTTGTAGGAAAACAAACTATAGAAATCTTGAGTATTGGGGGTAAGTTTCTAACCTTTCCTTGGCTTGGAAGCATTCACGTCAACTGAAAACAAAGTAAACGCTGTGGTTCATCTCATTTAAGATGCCATCGATTGTGAAATACATAGGCTTCCCGTGTGATTCAGTGGTAAGGAATCTGCCTGCCAAATAGGAGACACGGATTCAGTCCCTGGGTTGGGAAGATCCCCTGGAGGAGGAAATGGCAACCCACGCCTGTATTTTTGGCTGAGAAATCCCATTGACAAAGGATCCTGGTGGGCTGCAGTCCATGGAGTCACAAAGAGTTGGAAACAACTTAGCAATAAACTTTCACTTTCAGGGGGAAATGCTCCCAATTTCAGAAATCAAGTGTAAGACATAACTTGATTTCTGAGATAATAAAATATGAAATGATTGTGTCTTAGAATGGATGAAAGAAGTACAGAAAATATGAAATATTTGGACAAATTGGGAAGAAGGTCAGTCTGAACTACTACTGATAACTCATACCTGTTGAACTGTAGTTAGAATTGGACATGGAACAACAGACTGGTTCCAAATAGGAAAAGTAGTACGTCAAGGCTGCATATTGTCACCCTGCTTATTTAACTCATATGCAGAGTACATCATGAAAAATGCTGGGCTGGAAGAAGCACAAGCTGGAATTAAGATTGCCGGGAGAAATATCAATAACCTCAGATATGCAGATGACACCACCCTTATGGCAGAAAGTGAAGAAGAACTAAAGAGCCTCTTGATGAAAGTGTAAGTGGAGAGTGAAAAAGTTGGCTTAAAGCTCAACATTCAGAAAACTAAGATCATGGCATCCAGTCCCATCACTTTATGGCAAATAGATGGGGTAACAGTGGAAACAGTGGCTGACTTTATTTTTTTGGGCTTCAAAATCACTGCAGATGGTGATTGCAGCCATGAAATTAAAAGACGCTTACTCCTTGGAAGGAAAGTTATGACCAACCTAGATAGAATATTAAAAAGCAGAGACACTACTTTGCCAACGAAGGTCCATCTAGTCAAGGCTATGGTTTTTCCAGTGGTCATGTATGGATGTGAGAGTCGGACTGTGAAGAAAGCTGAGCCCCGAAGAATTGATGCTTTTGAACTGTGGTGTTGAAGAAGACTCTTGAGAGTTCCTTGGACTGCAAGGAGATCCAACCAGTCCATCCTAAAGGAGATCAGTCCTGAGTGTTCATTGGAAGGACTGATGTTGAAGCTGAAACTCCAATACTTTGGCCACCTGATGTGAAGAGCTGACTCATTGGAGAAGACCCTGATGTTCGGAAAGATTGAGGGCAGGAGGAAAAGGGGACGACAGAGGATGAGATAGTTGGATGGCATCATCGACTCGATGGACATGGGTTTGGGTGGACTCCAGGAGTTAATGATGGATAGGGAGGCCTGGAGTGCTGCTGTTCATGGGGTTGCAAAGAGTCAGACATGACTGAGCGACTGATCTGAACTGAACTGAACATACCTGTAGAAACTTTTAAGAAGGGACATAGCTTGTGACTTTCAAATGATAATAACTGAAATAGATTAATGGGTCACTAGACTACTTGCCTTAATAAATAGATCATTGACATAATTGCCATATATTACAGGAGTAAGAATATGACCATTGTTTGGGCCCATTATAAATCTGGGCCACGTGGCCCAGCTGGGTCCTGAGCTCTACCTCTAATTGGTATACAGCATAACTGAATAGCATAACAGTGCAATGTAACTGCTGTACATTATATATGAAAGTTGTTAAGTAAATCCTAAGGGTTTTCATCACAAGTAAAACGTTTTTCTCTATTCTTTAATTTTTTGTTTATATCAGATGATGGGGGTTCACTAAAATTATTGTGGTAATCATTTCATAATGTATGTAAGGCAAATCATTCTTCTGTTTACATTAAACTTATAGAGGGCTGTATGTCAATTAATATTGACATACTGGGAAAACTGGGAAAAAGTAAAGAAAATAAAATGTGTCTTTTTTTCTTCTGAAATTAAAATTACACCTGAGTTTCTTTCTCACCTTTAGATTTTGCTTTATCTACTCTTTTCTCTCAACTTTCTCTGCTAGCTTTTCTGTTTTATTAGTGGGTTAACATTTTTAAAAATAAATAAAATCCTTATAATCTGTTATTGTTTAGAGGCAATATAGTCAAGTGGGGGCTTTCCAGGTGGGGCTAGTGGTAAAGAACTGGCTGTCAATGTGGGAGACACCGAGATGCCAGTTTGATCCCTGGGTCAGGGAAGATCCCTGGAGGGGGGCATGGCAACTCACTCCAGTATTCTTACCTGGAGAATACCCATGGAGAGAGGAGCCTGGTGGGTCCACAGTGTCACAAAGAGTTAGACA
Source organism: Bison bison bison (assembly GCF_000754665.1). Lineage (NCBI taxonomy): Eukaryota > Metazoa > Chordata > Mammalia > Artiodactyla > Bovidae > Bison > Bison bison. The sequence goes on from NW_011494640.1 coordinate 8,920,216, forward strand.
TGACTGAAGTGACTTAGCACACATGCTTAGTCAAGTGGATAAAAACATGAGCTGTAGAATTATATTGTGTAAGTCCAAATTCCAGCTCATCTACTTAGCAGCTGGATACATTGGGCAGATTACTTCCCACATCTGCTCTTCAATTGTTTTCATCTGGAAATCTGGGCCATAATAGTAATACTCACTTCATAGAGTTGTTGAAGGATTAAGTGAGTTAATAGATATGTAACACACTTAGAATATTTCCCAGGCATAGTAGGTGCTGAATAAGTGTTATCTATTATTGTCATCATCCCTCAATTACTCAGCCTGTTTTCTCTCTTTTATTCTTATTTCACCATCAACAAAAAAGTTGTTTTTTGAAACAATTGCCTTGGATTGACTGGCAGAACTATCGAAGGGAAAACCAGTCTTCAATGAATTGTTGAAATAAAGGGGAGCAGGTCAGATTATTTAGGACTGTAAGGATTCCGAGTTTCCAACTAGAAGACCTGGGAAGATGCTGCACCATTCTGAGCAGAGGAATGTGATATTCTGATAATTTTTTTTTAAAGGATTACTCTGACTGCCTGACTGAAAGGTGAAGTGATGATGTTGAGAGACTATTTCAATAATCCAGGTGAGAGATGATGTGGCTATGTGGTATCTGAAAAGTGAGATTTGAGGTATATTTTGAGGATAAAGTCAATAGGACTATTGATGACTTGGATGTAAGAGAGAAAAAAGAAGTCAAGGGAGATTTGAAAGTTTTGACCCTTAGCAGTTAGAAGCTTGTGGTTACACTTTCTGGAGATGGGAAGACTCTAGTTAGAACTGGTTTGCAGAGGAAGAAGAGAAGTTTAATTTTGATCATATTGAGTTTTCAGTGTCTGTTGCCTGTGTGTATGCTCCATGTGTCTGACTCTTAGTGACCCCATGGGTTGTAGCCCAGGCTCTTCTTTCCATGGAATTATCCAGGCAAGAATAGTAGAGTGGATTGACTTTTCTATTCCCAGGAATATTCCTGACTCAGGGATCAAACCCATGTCTCTTGCATCTCCTGCATTGGCAGGCAGATTCTTTACCATTGTGTCACCTGGGAAGCCAGTGGAAATGCTGAATTAATGCAATTAAATATACAAGTATAAAGTTTGCCAAGCAGCCTTGGCCTGTGATATAAAATTAGAGATGATCAGGGTAGAAGGTATTTAAAATCTTGAGACTAATGACATTATTAAGGGTGTCAGTGAAGGATAAGAAGAAAATAAGAAGAAGGTCAAGAACTGGGAAATTCCAGTGTACAGTGGTGGAGAAGTGAGAATGGAGACACAGACGGAGGGTTTTTTCATGTGGTAGAAACGTGGTGAAAGCTAAAGAGAGGAAGAGCTGGTAGGGAGGATAGAATGAGTCAAATATGGTGGGCAGGTTGAGCCAGTGAAGTACATCAGAGGAGACCTTAATAGAAACACTTGGTTGGAGTGATGGGAGTGAAACCTAATGAATGGGTTTAGGAGAAAATGAGGCCTGAGGAATTGTATAAAACAAGTATAGATGACTCTGTGGAGGAAGTTCTGCTATTAATAGCGAGGATGGGGCAGTAATTGGAGGAGAAAGTTATATTAATATCAAGAGGGTTTTGTTATTTTTTTTAAATGTAGAAAAAGATGCTTTACGTAGATGAAATGATCCAGTAAGAGGGAAAAGCTTATGAAGCAGAAAAGAGTGGATAGGTACTAGAATAACACCCTTGAGTAGGCAAGAGAGGATGAAAACTGGTGCAAAAGTAGAAAAGGTTGATCTTAGAAGTTCACTCAAGTTGGAGAAAGTGGTGGGCAGGCAAAGTGTTAGAGTCAGATGCTGGTAGGTGGATAGAAGAGATGGGAGAAGTTCTATTCTGATTGTTGCTACCTTTTGTTGACATAGGAAGCAAAGTTTTCAGTTAGCAGTGAAGACTGGAACAGAAGTGTGGAATTTCCTAATAGTCCGTCAGTGGGGAGGAAGGAAGAATAGAGATGATCTATCTAGAATGATTGTCCTGCATCACAAAGGGCCCCCGAGGATAGTGACTGCAAATTTAAGTTGATACTAGATTTTCTTTAGCCATCTTTAGCTCTTCTGAGGTCAGACAGAAAAGGGTTGAAGTTTGGTCTTGATTAGAGTTGAGCTTTTTTGCCAAGTGAGTAAAATAATATGAACATGATTGATATGAAATGAGATTCTGGTAAGAGCCAGGGCAGTATAGTTAAACTGAGGTTAGAGTGTGGGATTCTTGGAACTTGGTTATAGAGGTGCTATAGTTTTTGGTAATAATGATGTTAAAATTGAACAAGTACCAGAAGCACATGCGGGGTTTGTTCAACAGAAATTTCTGGGCCCTATCCTACATTTCCTGTTTCAATGTAGATCTGAAGTGAGGTCTGAGAATGCCCATTTTTAGCAAGTACCCGGGTGATATTGAGACTGAACTTTGAGAGCCAATGGTGTGTGAGAATGGTAAGTTAATGACTGAGACAGGTGGAAGAATATGACCATCAGAATAAACAGGGTTCAAAACTCTAAGAAACCAGAATGTTGGAAGAATCATCTATTTGGAGATAGGAAATGTCAGAGAGAGAGGAACAGTAGGTCCAGGAGCTAATGTCTTTGAGAAATGCAAGAGATGGCTATCATGGGAAGAGGGGCTGGGTGGAAATTTGACAATGTGAGATTCAGATTTGGATGTTTAAATGAAGGAAGGGGGACTGCAGGACTCCACAGATAGTTATGTACCCTGCACATCTCTAGGGGGTGCTGTTCACATCATGGTTCCTGGGAAAGAGAATAGTCGGCAAAATTTCACTGAGACTTAGCAATACAGTTACTTTAATTCTAACTTCTAGATACACAGGGTGTACACACATTCTAAATTGTTGTTGTTCAGTCACTAAGTCATGTATAATTCTTTGCAATCCAGTGGACTACCATATGCCAGGCTCACCTGCTCTTCACTGTCTCCAGGAGTTTGCTCAAACTCAAGTCCATCGAGTTGGTGATGCCTCATCCTCTGTCATCTCTTTCTCCTCCTGCCTTCAGTCTTTCTCAGCAACAGTCTTTTCCAATGAGTTGGCTCTTCGCATCAAGTGGCCAAAGTATTGGAGCTTCAGCTTCAGCATCAGTTCTTTCAATGAATAGTCAGGGTTGATTTCCTTTAGGATTGACTGGTTTGATCTCTTTGCAGTTCAAGGAACTCTAATTATCTCTGCCCTAAAAGGAAAATGCTTTGGTTTAAAAGCATTAAAATCATGGAGTATTTAGCTCTCCTCTGAGGTAAGTAATGAAGGAGAAAAATCCATAAATAATTATAACCAGACCCCCACACAGATGCCCCTGTACCCAAATTGGTATTAGTTCTTCTGATGTCTAAAGTCGGGTGTGGTGTGCTGTGCTAAGTTGCTTCAGTCGTGTTGACTCTGCATGGCCCTATGGATTGCAGCCTGCCAGGTTCCTCTGTCCATGGGATTCTCCAGGCAAGAATATTGGAATGGGTTGCCATGCCCTCCTACAGGGCACTTTTGGATAATTGCTATGTAATTTAAAAAGTCTGCCTAATGACTGAGGCAGCAGGGTCATCTCATTTAAATCTACTTCTTCATTGCCCTTTTTCTTTTTACTAATAATCTTCCCTTTTCTCTCCTTTTTTATTGAATATATATATATATATATATATATATATATATCTTTTGGCAACAAAACAAAGAAACTACTTCACAAAGTGAGTTTAAATTGGCTGAATGGGACCAAAGCATCCCCAGAATACTGTTGCATGACATTTATTTTCAAATAGTCATGACAATCCATATTAATGTTTAATTACCTTCAGTTCAGTTCAGTTCAGTCACTCAGTCGTGTCCGACTCTTTGCAACCCCATGAACTGCAGCATGCCAGGCCTCCCTATGCGTCACCAACTCCTGGAGTTCACCCAAACCCATGTCCATTGATCGGTGACGCCATCCAGCCATCTCATCCTCTGTCGTCCCCTTCTCCTCCTGCCCCCAATCCTTCCCAGCATCAGAGTGTCTTCCAATGAGTCAACTCCTTGCATGAGGTGGCCAAAGTATTGGAGTTTCAGTTTTAGCATCAATCCTTCCAATGAACACCCAGGACTGATCTTTAGAATGGACTGGTTGGATCTCCTTGCAGTCCAAAGGACTCTCAAGAGTCTTCTCCAACACCACAGTTCAAAAGCATCAATTCTGTGGCACTCAGCTTTCTTCACATTCCAACTTTCACATTGATACATGACCACTGGAAAAACCATAGCCTTGACTAGATGGACCTTTGTTGGCAAAGTAATGTCTCTACTTATGAATATGCTATCTAGGTTGGTCATAACTTTCCTTCCAAGGAGTAAGCGTTTTTTAATTTCATTGCTGTAATCACCATCTGCAGTGATTTTGGAGCCCCCCAAAATAAAGTCTGACACTGTTTCCACTGTTTCCCTATCTATTTGCCATGAAGTGATGGGACCAGATGCCACGATCTTCATTTTCTGAGTATTGAGCTTTAAGCCAACTTTTTCACTCTCAACTTTCACCTTCATCAAGAGGCTTTTTAGTTCCTCTTCACTTTCTGCCATAAGGCTGGTGTCATCTGCATATCTGAGGTTATTGATATTTCTCCCGGCAATCTTGATTCCAGCTTGTGCTTCTTCCAGCCCAGTGTTTCTCATGATGTACTCTGCATATAAGTTAAATAAGCAGGGTGACAATATACAGCCTTGATGTACTCCTTTTCCTATGTGGAACCAGTCTGTTGTTCCATGTCCAGTTCTAACTGTTGCTTCCTGACCTGCATACAAGTTTCTCAAGAGTCATGTCAAGTGGTCTGGTATTTCCATCTCTTTCAGAATTTTCCACAGTTTATTGTGATCCACACAGTCAAAGGCTTTGGCATAGTCAATAAAGCAGAAATAGATGTTTTTCTGGAACTCTCTTGCTTTGTCCATGATCCAGCAGATGTTGGCAATTTGATCTCTGGTTCCTTTGCCTTTTCTAAAACCAGCTTGAACGTCTGGAAGTTCATGTATTGCTGAAGCCTGGCTTGGAGAATTTTGAGCATTACTTTACTAGCACGTGAGATGAGTGCAATTGTGCAGTAGTTTGAGCATTCTTTGGCATTGCCTTTCTTTGGAATTGGAATGAAAACTGCCCTTTTCCAGTCCTGTGGCCACTGCTGAGTTTTCCAAATTTGTTGGCATATTGAGCGTGGCACTTTCACAGCATCATTTTCCAGGATTTGAAATAGCTCAACTGGAATTCCATCACCTCCACTAGCTTTGTTCATAGTGATGCTATCTAAGGCCCACTTGACTTCACATTCCAGGATGTCTGGCTCTAGGTGAGTGATCACACCATCGTGATTATCTTGGTCGTGAAGCTCTTTTTTGTACAGTTCTTCTGTGTATTCTTGCCACCTCTTCTTAATATCTTCTGCTTCTGTTAGGTCCATACCATTTCTGTCCTTTATTGAGCCCATCTTTGCATGAAATGTTCCCTTGGTATCTCTAATTTTCTTGAAGAGATCTCTAGTCTTTCCCATTCTATTGTTTTCCTCTATTTCTTTGCATTGATCTCTGAGGAAGGCTTTCTTATCTCTCCTTGCTATTCTTTGGAACTCTGCATTCAGATGCTTATATCTTTCCTTTTCTCCTTTGCTTTTCGTTTCTCTTCTTTTCACAGCTATTTGTAAGGCCTCCCCAGACAGCCATTTTGCTTTTTTGCATTTCTTTTCCATGGGGATGGTTTGATCCCTGTCTCCTGTACAGTGTCACGAACCTCCATCCATAGATGAGCTGAAATTAACAAAATGATCTGATCGTGAAGAAAACACTGGGTTTAAGCTAAGTTTGGAGAAGGCTCTTGTTTTAGAATATCCCTTTGTATTTGTTTGTCTCTTTTCTTGTTTGTTTGGCCATTTGCTTTTCCTGCTATTGCATTTGAGGTCCTTTATGGAAAAAAATACATTTAATATTCTCTTAATTATGTTTTGAGCTTGTTTTTATACTAATGGAAAATAAACTTCATCTGCAATAGCAATGTGTAAATCATTGAGGAAATTATATGTGAGGGATGGTATAAAGAGTAATTTACTTTTCATGGCTCTTCTTTTAAAGTATGATTGATATATAATTATATAAAATATAATGCATGGATGTTAAGTGTTCATGCTGAGGAATTTTGACAACTGTATACAGCTGAATAACCTAAACTGAAAATAAGGTTTCCATCACCACAGAAAGGCCAATTATGCCCCTTTCTAGTCAATACCCACCCTTCTTGTCTGCAGGACAATGAATATCCTGAGTTTTACATAGTATTGCTTATTTTGCTTATTCTTGGAAGTCAAATAGGGTGGGTCATAGATATGTCTTTTTTTGTGTGTTTGAGTATGTGTGGCTTTTTTCTCTCAACATACTATTTAGGATTTATCCACGCATAATTATCTTGAGGTTCATTCATGCTGTGACCTGTATTAATAATTCATTTCTTTATATTACTAAGTAATTCTACAGTATGTATAGATCACAGTTTGGGCATTTTGATTGCTTTCATATTTGGGCTATTACGAACAAAACTGCTATTAATTTTCATGAGCAAATCTTTGCATAGACACAGGTCTTTACTTAGATTTAGAATTTCAGAGTGTCTGATGAAATGTTAGTTGTATATTTAATCTTTTAAGAAACTGCCAGACTGCTTTCCAAAGTGGCCAAACCATTTTACATTCTTACCAGCAGTGTTCCAGAATTTCAGCTCCTTCTCATCCCTGTCAACACTTGACATGGTTAATCTTTTAAATCTTTAAAATTTTAGCTATTCCAATAGATGTGTAGCTTCTCTGGATATTAATCATCTAATAGAAAATTAAAATCCTTGATATATTAAATGTGAAAGACTAAATAACAGCAATTTTAAAAGACTATTTTACTGGGTATAGAATCTTAGTTGTTTTCCTTTTCTATAATAGGAAAATTCAGAGTGAAAACTGTATTAATTTCACATTCTAAAAATAAAAGAGGAGAAAAAACATTCCTTAGGGTGTCTTGGAAATGTTTTCTAAATTCTTAAACCTCTTTTTATGATAGAATTGAAATTGTCATTTTAAATTTTAATAGAATTTGTGAATTAATTGACGTTGGGATCACGATAGCTGAGGTAAAGTTTATATAAAATGACAGAAATCTTTTCTGAAGCAAGTAAGTAATTTTTTTTTTTTCTGTATAGATTTCACAGGTAAGAAAGTAAAAAGTAAAACCAGGAAATAAGGGAATGCATGCTTAAATATACATATTGTTGTGGTTTAGTTGCTAAGTCATGCCGACTCTTTGTGACCCTATGGACAGTAGCCCACTAGTCTCCTCTGCCCATGGGATTTCCCATTTCCTACTCCAGGGGAACTTTCTGACTCAGGGATTCAATCTGCATTTCCTGCTTGGCAGGTGGATTCTTTACCTGCTGAGCCTTTAGGGAATATTAGTTACTATTAATTATTTGTCAGTTTAGGGTGATAGCTATCTAATCAAACATCTCCAATTGTCTTACAAAATGCTCATATTTTCCCCCTTGGTCATTTTTACATCTTTTACTGGAGGAGTTGCTGATACAACAGGGGATGATGATATCCCAAGCAAACTACCTTTCCTGGACCAGTGATCCCAGGCAGGTTCACAATTCATTTCCCTCTCTGTAGACCTGTTTTCTCTGAGCACACAGCCAACTGTGCTTTTCCATGCTGGCTGGTCTGTGCCAACCTCCTCAAACCAAACAATTTCCTTATTTAAAATCTCATATGATCTCTTTCCGTATTTACCCTGTGGATTGAAGGAATTTATGTGGCTGATCTCATTTCTGAAACTAGGAAACAAACAGAAGAGATTAGAGTTTATAGTAAAGTCAATTATCCACCTACCTGTTCCCACAGGCTTAGCCTTCACCTACAACTTCTCAGGGTCATCAAAATAAAGAACCTATTGGGTAGCAGCATAGCATGGCTATGAATGAAGACTCAGGTGTCAGATTGTATGATCTTGGGTATACACTTAAGTCCTCTACTAAGGAAGCATTAGTTTCTTTACTTGTGATGTTTGGATAGAAATATCATTACCAAATAGAACATTTGTAAAAAGAGAAGAAATAATGGATTGAGAGTGCATGGCATTTTACCTGGCTGACAGTAAGCAGTCAGAATTGCTATCTAATTGCTACAGCCTTGTGCTTAAAATAATTTTTTATCTTTTAAATATGTGTTTGTGAAATAAGAATGAGTGCTGGTTAGGAGAATCCCACTATACCTTGTAGGACTCCCTTGCTGCTGCTGCTGCTAAGTCGCTTCAGTCGTGTCCAACTCTGTGCGACCCCATAGACGGCAGCCCACCAGGCTCCCCTGTCCCTGGGATTCTCCAGGCAAGAACACTGGAGTGGGTTGCCATTTCCTTCTCCAATGCATGAAAGTGAAAAGTGAAAGTAAAGTCGTGTCTGACTCTTTGCGACCCCATGGACTGCAACCCACCATGGGATTTTCCAGGCAAGAATACTGGAGTGGGGTGCCATTGCCCTCTTCAGTAGGACTCCCTTAATAAACTATTAATCAAAATGCTTAACATATTTTTCTATAGAAACTGATACTGAATTTATTTCACAAACTGTTGAGTTCCCAGTGTCTTTGTGTAGTGTGGACAAAGTAGACACAAATGAAAGCCTTTTGTTTTTGTTGTTGTGGCTATTTATGGACTGCAGCATGCCAGGCTTCCCTGTCCTTCACTGTCTCCCATAGTTTGTTCAGAATCATGTCTATTTTGTCAATGATGCCATCCAACCATCTCATCATCTGTTGCCCCCTTCTCCTCTTGCCCTTAATCTTTCCCAGCATCTGGGTCTTTTCCAATGAGTTGGCTCTTGGTATCAAAGTATTGGAGCTTCAGCTTCAGTATCAGTCCTCCCAATGAATATTCAGGATTGATTTCCTTTAGGATTGGCTGGTTTGATCTCTTTTTTGTCCAAGGGACTCTCAAGAGTCACAGTACAGTAGAAGTGATGGAGGAATACATAAATTGCAAAGATTTAAACAATGAAATAAATTACAATAACAAAATTCATTTTGGTGCTGAATATGCATATTGAATGCTTACTGTATTGCTAGTATGTGGCGGATAAACAGAAAGTCAAAGTCATCAGGAGCATTACACAAATGTGAGTTTGATTTTAGTTTTGAATTGAATAATCTAATGAATCAGAATTGATCTCGACATATCTTAAATGCTCTATTTGAAGAAACTCATATTTTTAGACAGAAAACAGAAAACCACTGCATGTATTAAATTGCATTGCCTTACATGTTTTAGGGAGGTGAGGCCAAAAAGCATCTACGGGATATTCTACTAACTGTTGTTTATGTGAGCCAACAGAATGAATTAGTTTGCAATCCATATCAAATGCCCACACTCTCCACTCCCCAATTCTTTATATAGCTGTCATGAAACAAAGATACGCCTAATTGACTTTGCCAGCAGTAAGGGATAAGCTGTCTTTCCCCCCCCCCCACCATCTTCATTGGCTGCAACTCTCATTCCTAATTTGATACAGAACACTTAGCTTCCTCTCACAAAAATCTCTGTTAAAATGAATCTATATACAGATGCATTTTTGCATATAGCCTCCAAAAAAGCAATGGCATGCTGGAAGTCTCTGGTGTTGTGGAAACTTGTGATTTAGGACACGTGACTGCCATTTCCTTTAGGGGTGTAAGTGGCTCAAGTGGCTCAAGATAGAATGCCACTCTGTGCCTGGTATTACATTATGCACCGTCAGAAGCACTGACACTGATTTATTATTGTTACTGATATGTTTTACACCATCTAATATCTTACATGAAATAGACTCTCAGTTCCAAACATTGTTTCACTAACAAGAAACAACCCAGACATATTAACATAAAGTAATTGTATTCAACATACTCAAATTGTTTCTGACATTTTAGGGAATCCCACTTAAAATATTTCCTTTATTTTTTCTGTTCCCGTAGCTTTCCCTTAGAAGTCATATTTTAATAATAAGACAAGATAGCTGGAAATGTGCATCTTAACTTCTATTTCTCTTTGTATAAGAAAATTAAATTTGGCTGAATCTGTAGCAAGTACTTAAACTGTACATTTGAAAATGTTGTGACTTTTCACCCAAGTGGTGGATAATGTTACGCTGGTCATAAATGAATGGACACAACTGAGAATTTTATGATCACAAGTTAATTTTTTAATGCTGTTTACTACAGAATTTTGGGCTTCCCTAGTGGCTCAGCTGGTAAAGAATCTGCCTGCAGTGCAGGAGACCTGGGTTCAGTCCCTCAGTTGGTAAGATCCCCTGGAGAAGGGAATGGCTGCCCACTCCAGTATCCTGGCCTGGAGAATTCCCGGACTGTATAGGCCATGGGGTTGCAAAGAGTCGGACACAACTGAGAGACTGAACAAAAACAACAATAATACATTTGGCTAAGGGTGACTGGAAAGTAAATGCTCAAATAACATTCTAGAATTAATATCGGAAAAAAGTGCAGTGTATGCAGAACTAGAAAATAACAAACACAAAAATGACCATCACAGAAGGGTTCTTGGGAGTTCCTGCCCGCGACAATTTAGGAAGAATGATTTAGTGTAGGTGCCTTTGGAGGTACTCAGAACTTTCTAATGCATGTGACTAATATTCCTAGAATTTAGTGACTGCAGTCACTCTGAGGAATATGATTCTGGACCTCAGTCGTTTTCTCCGTCTGGAATCATAGCCTGAATAATGTGATACATGGAAAGTCAGCCTCCCTCTCTTCCCTATTCCTTCACAGCTGCTATTTCTCTTCCATTTCTCCTTAAGGCATGTCCTTTCTTGCTCCTTCCTTATCACCTTTAGTCCTCAGATAACTTATATTGTGGTTTCTACTAGTCCAGTGCAAATTTTAATGTTTTCAGGATATACACTTTTGAAGCCTGACCTTTTTTAGGGAAAGAATTGGCAAACTGATTTCAATGGCAAGAAGAGTAGTGAATGAAGAGGCCTCTTTTTAGGGTCAGTGGAAATCTTTTAGCAAGTACATGTATGAAGCTCACATGGAAAGCCACCCTAATGGGAAAGAAAGAGGGTCTTGGTTAAATGTGGTTGGATGAAAGTTTTGGGGGATATTCCCTAGTGGCTTAGATGGTAAAGATCCCTGCTTTGATCTCTGAGTCGGGACAATCCCCTGGAGAAAGAATACAGATCACATTTTAGAAGACTCTGGAAGATTTAACTTTGGAGTCATCCTTCTACATTGATATCTCTCTAGGAAGAGTGCTGAAATAATACTGTATTCTTTAGGCTTTTGTTGCAGAAAAGTAAGCTTTGAAGTTTTATTCCCTTAGAGAGTCAGACACTGATCAATTTTATAAAGAAATATTTTAAAACAGCAACTTACAAATTCTGATGTGTATGCAAGTCACCTGAAAATCTTGTTAAAATGCAGATTCTGTTTGTCGATCGATCTGTGGTTCTGTATTTCTAATAGAAATGCAGGAGGTGATGCCAAAGCTGCTGGTTTGAATAGCAACTCTCTAGCAACTGTACTGATAGAGTAATCAGAAACCACATGTGGTTATTTCAGTTAAATAAAATTAATATAGTCCTTTGTCTCACTAGCCACATTTAAATGCTCAATAATCACCCTTGGCTGTGCTGCAGTTTTGGGCTGCATAGAAATAGAACACTTCCGTCACCTCAGAAATATCTATTGGACAACTTTGTACTGGAAGAGGAACAGTCCAATTCTAGATTGAGTGAAATGCTCTAAATAGGATGGGGTTTCTTGAAATTTCAAGGTAGCACCATTTCCCAGAAAAAGTGGTCTATGCTTTCAGAAGGTCCAGAACCAAAGACATAGCACTTCTTAAGATCTGGTATAATCTAAACTATGAGATTTCTCTTGAGATCTTCTTTTCCTGCTCGTACGCAAATGCCCGGCATCCATCGCCACATCCCAGCAAACAGGTGCATCCAGTTTAGCTCTTGGTTGCAGTGCTTATCTTTCAGATAAGATACCAATACCTTATCTTGGTACTCTTGATGTATATTCTGATTAAATAATTTAAAAACTGCAGAGTAGCTCCTTATCCATCTAGAATTCTTATGTAGCAATCATATATATTGTAGCACAGGTAAAACTAAGAATTGAAAAAGGCTGTTAGTAACCAAACATCAACAGCAAACAAAAACCTAGCAATGAAACAGCTGAACACATATCTATAAAACACCCTATGCGTATGGCAATACGTAGATCTCAGTGGTAAGGCAATGACCCAGTCTCTGTCCGCAAGGTGGGCTTACGCAGCTTTGACTCTACACAGAGTTGGCGCTTGTGTTGTCAGAGCTTATTCATTTTAATGTCTTAGAGGAGCAGGGATATACATGTCCCAGGTGATGCTTAGCTGCTTCCCATTTGGCTCTGGAGCCCTTTTCCAGCATGTAAATGTCAGCGTCTCCTGTGTGGCACTTGGGGACGCCTCCTGAGCACAGGAGGACTTGTGTCACTCAGCCAATCCTGTTCTTTGGATTAGCTACAACATGGACAGGACCTTTGTGGTGATAAGTAAGGGGCACACTTCTCAACGCTTCTCTCTGACGGAGATGCAGAGTGGATTTTTGCGTCACACGATCTCTGGTTCCGTTCTTCCAGAGTCACATGAGTCTTTAGTATTTGTGTCTCCCAGGAGCTGGCATGACAAGTATACATTTGGCCTCAGCACATGGTTATATGAGATCACTGGCCCGCATGAGCACATGGGGTCAGTTCTCTCAAGTTCCTGTAAGGATAAGTGCCTTTTGCTTACAGGGTAAGTTTAAGATCCTCAGTGAGATTCTGCCCCATGCTGGGATAAAGGCGCAGTTGAGAGGGCAGTTAGAAATCAACCTGTGCTTTCTCCGCTGAGAGGTTGTTCAGCCGCGAGCTGAACAATCTTAGGGATGCACGTTGGTTACTTGGGTGGGGGCAATAAAGAGCATCTCTCTCCCCTTCCTGAGACTGGGACCAGTGGAGAAATGGGCACTGGAGTCAGACCGATGGTGATAAGAATATAACTTTTAGGATTTTTGATAAGGCTGCTGGACAGTGAGCCTTATGAGTTGTTGAAGGCAGCTTCTGACATGACCGCTAATGATACCCATCTCCTGGTATTCAAGTCCATGGGTAATTCATTCCCTTTGAGTGGGCAAGACCTAGTAACTGGCTCTAATGAATAGAATATGGTAATAGTGATGATTATAGGCATACGATCATAGTTACTGTCTGGTCAGCAGGTGCTGTTTATTGACCCTCTCCCTTATTGCCCTTACTGGCATTAACATGGCACATTGGAAACACTCAATGACAAGAAATTGAGGGCAGCCTCTGGACAGGAGTCAATAAATCCCTCACTCCAATATACTGCAAGAAACTGATTCTGTCAAAAATCGTGTGAGCTTGGAAGCAAATATTTCTCCAATTGAGACGGCAAATGAAGCCTCAGCTGTAGCTGACACCTTGACAACAGCCTTAGGAAAGACGCTGCAGCAGAGGGTCCAGGTGAACCAGGTCAGGATTCCTGACACACAGAAACTGTGAGATAGTTCATTGTTTTAAACTGCTAAGTTTTGGGTAATTTTTCCCCTTAGCAATAGATGACTAAACAAAGACACCTTTGTTTGCCAAGTGACTTTGCTAATACTCTGCCCCTAAAGTAGACAGATATACCTACTTACTTTCTGGAGGGACTAAGTAACTACATACCTCATCTTCTATAGCTTGTAGAAACAGAGAAGACACCATGGTTTTGTTAGGCAGGCAGACTCCAAATCAATTGAGGAAGAGAGAGGATTACCTCTCCTTTTACCAAACTTACCTCCTGATATATCAGTTTCTTCTCCATTGGAGAAGAGTGAGGGTTGAGAGAAGCCAGGATCTTTACTCCAAATGCAAGTGGATGAGTTTCCTTGAGTCAGATGGTTACCTAATGACCACATAAATAACTTCATTTCTACAGATAGGAGTGAGTTGCAGTCATAGACTGGGAGTATTTAGGAAAAAAGTGAGAGTAGTAAAAAAATGAAGTACTTTCTATCTCAGTGTGAAATTCAATATGTGCTTGGCAAAGAAAAATTGCCCTTGTGCTAATTTGAAATCTCTCATTTTATTTTCTTGTCTTAGACTGATGTTTTATATTAATTGAAAACCCTGAGCCCTTTCTCAGGAGTCAGGTCTCAGTAATGCAAAGATGCCTTACGATCTATCTCTTAAGATGTGAGATATACATGTGTGTGTATGTATATACACACACTGTCTGAGCTACCAGGGAAGCCCATATATATGCATATGTATGTATGTGCACACATATATGCATATATATGGGCTTCCCTGGTAGATCAGACAGTAAAGAATCCACCTGCAATGCAGGAGACCCAGATTTGATCTCTGGGTCTGGAAGACCCCCTGGAGAAGGGAATGGCTACCCACATTAGTATTCTTGCCTGGAGAATTCCATGGGCAGAGGAGCCTGGCAGGCTATAGTCCATAGGGTCACAAAGAGTTGGACATGACTGAGAGACTAACGTTTTTACTTTCACTACATATACACACACACACTGGAATATCACTCAGCCATCAAAAAGAATGAATAATTCCATTAGCTGCAACATGGATTGAACTAGAGATTGCCATACTAAGTGAAATAAACAAGACAGAAAAAGACAGATATCATATGATATCACTTATATGTAGAATCTGAGGAAAAACTTATAAATGAATGTATTTTCAAGACAGAAATAGACTCTGCTGCTGCTAAGTCACTTCAGTCGTGTCCGACTCTGTGCGACCCCATAGACAGCAGCCCACCAGGCTCCTCTGTCCCTTGGATTCTCC
>NW_011494640.1:8935241-8935740 GCF_000754665.1 Bison bison bison
TAATTAAAATTTTATTTTGTGATATGGTTGATTTATAATGTGTTTGTTTCAGTTGTACAGCAAAGTGACTCAGTTTGTGTGTGTGTGTGTGTGTGTGTATGGTTGGCTATTTCCTTTGCTTCTGTCTGCTTGCCTGGATCAGCCACACACCCTCTCTGTCATCCTGTGTCTGTGGAAGGGATGAGGTTCCCACTGAACTTCTGTGTATACTTCTGTGTATACTTAGGGCTTCCCAGGTGGCACTAGTGGTAAAGAACCTGCCTGCCAAGGCAGGAGATAAAGAGCTGTGTGTTCATTCCTGGATTGGAAGATCCCCTGGAAGACAGCATGGCAACCCACTCCAGTATTCTTGCCTGGAGAATCCCATAGACAGAGGAGCCTGGTAGGCTATGGTCCATAGAGTTGCAGAGTCAGACACAACTGAAGTGATTTAGCATGCATGAATGAGTATGCTGCTGCTGCTAAGTCACTTCAGTCGTGTCCGACTCTGTGCGACCCC
>NW_011494640.1:8935840-8936798 GCF_000754665.1 Bison bison bison
CTCCTCCGTCCATGGGATTTTCCAGGCAAGAGTACTGGAGTGGGGTGCCATTGCCTTCTCCAAAATAGACTCATGGACATAGAAAACAAGCATATGGTTAGCAAAGGGGGAGATGGTGGAGTGATAAATTAGGAGGATGGGATTAACACATAAACACTACTACATGTAAAATAGATAATCAACAAGGACATGCTGCATAGCACAGGGAACTCTGCTCAATATTCCACAAGAACCTATAAGGGAAAAGAATCGCTATGCTGTACACCTGAAACTAACATGACATTGTAAATCAACTATACTTCAAAAAAGCAAAAAAGATCCACTTCTGCCCTCAAGTGACTTGTAGCCTGGAAGGCGGTTATATCTGAAAATAAACCACTAGAACACACTATTGATTCCCTCAAAGCTGATTCTAAAGTGAAGTTTAATATGTAAAATGTTTATTGGGAAAGGTCCCTGGAATCAACACCTGTTGAAGAGAAGGAGATTATGTAGGCTTGGGCAGAAGGAGTTGTTGAGCTAAGAGGGAGAATCTCAGCTGATTGCACAATCAGCTCTGGCGCGGAAAGGTCCATTGGAGTTGACTGGATAGGCTGAAATAGCTTGGCCTTGTCTGTCATTGGATCCTTCACTGGATGTGGGCCATCTTGACAGGGCAGTGATCTTGAGAAAGGTTATTCTCTGCACCTGAGGGATTCCCTACAAGGTTGACAGCTGAGAGCAGTGTGCCATGAGCCCCTCCCCCACCCCGAACCTGTGGCAAGTCCTTCCCTGATGGGGTAGTTTAGAAGGTAGGATCCTTAAACCCCTCTCTCAAAAGGTAGGGGTAAAACTCTACATGACGACAACCCTCTCCAGTATAGGCATCCTACAAAAACCCCTTTCTCCACACTTGGGCCCATTTTATCTACTCAATGTGGGGAAAGTGTTTTAAGAAGCTCAGGTTTTTTTTTTTTAA
>NW_011494640.1:8936898-8942394 GCF_000754665.1 Bison bison bison
GAGCCTGGCAGGCTATGGTCCATAGAGTTGCAGAGTCAGACACAACTGAAGTGATTTAGCATGCATGAATGAGTATGCTGCTGCTGCTAAGTCACTTCAGTCGTGTCCGACTCTGTGCGACCCCATAGACGACAGCCCACCAGGCTCCCCCGTCCCTGGGATTCTCCAGGCAAGAACACTGGAGTGGGTTGCCATTTCCTTCTCCAATGCATGAAAGGAAAAGTGAAAGTGAAGTCTTAGGTGCAAAATGGCCATTCAGAGGGAGACCCTGACTGTGAGACTGAAAGGTTACCTGAGTCAGTCTGCCAAGTGAACTGTATTTAACAATAACAAATTTGCACTTTTAGGCTAATGAGACACTGGTCATGGCACCCATGGATTGGGTCACTGCTCTGACCTGGGCAAGGAGTTAGAGTATAGCACATGCGGGGATGGAAGTAAGAGACCAGGAAGCTGTGGAGAAGAGCAGTGATGAGGTCCCGACAGAGCAGAGGAAGGACAAGAGAAGGAACCGGACTCTGAGGAAGGACTTTGGATATTAGTCTGACAGGATTAGAAGACTGATTAGACACATGTCAGTCAGTTAGTCAGTTCAGTCACTCAGTCATGTCCAACTCTTTGAGACCCCATGGACTGTATGTAGCAGGCCAGGCTTCCCTGTCCATCACCAACTCCCAGAGCTTGCTCAAACTCATGTCTATCTAGTTGATGATGACATCCAACTATCTCATCCTCTATCATCCCCTTCTCTTCCTGCCTTCAATCTTGCCCAGCATCAGGGACTTTTCCAATGAGTCAGTTCTTCACATCAGGTAGCAAAAGTATTGGAGTTTGAGCTTCAGCATCTGTCCTTCCAATCAATATTCAGGACTGATTTCCTTTAGGATTTACTGGTTTGGTCTCCTTGCAGTTCAAGGGACTCGAAAGACACCACAGTTCAAAAGCATCATTTCTCTGGCACTCAGCTTTTTTTATACTCCAAATCTCACATACATACATGACTACTGGAAAAAGCGTAGCTTTGACTGGATGGACCTTTGTGGGCAAAGTAATGTCTCTGTTTTGTAATATGCTATTTAGGTTGGTCATGGCTTTTCTTCCAAGGAGCAAGTGTCTTTTAATTTCACAGCTGCAGTCACCATCTGCATTGATTTTGGAGCCCAAGAAAATAAAGTCTTTTACTGTTTCCATTGTTTCCTCATCTTTTTGCCATGAAATGATGGAACTGGATGCCATGATCTTAGTTTTCTGAATGTTGAATTTTAAGCCGGCTCTTTCACTCTCTTCTTTCACTTTCATCAAGAGACTCTTTAGTACTTCTTTGCTTTCTGCCGTAAGGGTGGTTTCATCTGCGTATCTGAGGTTATTGATGTTTCTTCTCCTGCCAATATTGATACCAGCTTTTGCTTCATCCAGCCCAGCATTTCTCATGATGTACTCTGCATCTAAGTTACATAAGCAGGGTGACAATATACAGTCTTGACCTACTTCTTTCCTGATTTGGAACCAGTCCATTGTTTCATGTCCAGTTCTAATTGTTTCTTCTTGACCTGCATACCGATTTCTCAGGAGGCAGGTCAGGTGGTCTGGCATTCCCACCTCTTTAAGAATTTTCCACAGTTTGTTTGGATCCACACAGTCAAAGGCTTTGGTGTAGTCAATAAAGCAGAAGTAGACATTTTTCTGGAATTCTTTTGTTCTTTTGATGACCCAATGGATGTTGGTAATATGATCTCTGGTTCCTCTGTCTTTTCTAAATCCAGCTTGATCATCTGGAAGTTCTCAGTCCACGTACTGTTGAAGCATGGCTTGGAGAATTTTGAGCATTACTTTTCTAGTGTGTGAGATGAGTGAAATTGTGCAGTAGTTCGAACATTCTTTGGCATTGCCTTTCTTTGGGATTGGAGTGAAAACTGACCTTTTCCAGTCCTGTGGGCACTTCTGAGTTTGCCAAATTTTCTGGCATATTGAGTGCAGCACTTTCACAGTGTCCTCTTTTAGGATTTGAAATAGCTCAACTGGAATTCCATCATCTCCACTAGCTTTGTTCATAGTGATGCCTCCTAATGCCCACTTGACTTCACATTCCAGGATGTCTGGCTCTAGGTGAGTGATCACACCGTCATGATTATCTGAAGATCATTTTTGTACAGTTCTTCTGTGTATTCTTGCTACCTCTTCTTAATATCTTCTGCTTCTGTTAGGTCCATACCATTTCTGTCCTTTTTGAGCCCATCTTTGCATGAAATGTTCCCTTGGTATCTCTAATTTTCTTGAAGAGATCTCTAGTCTTTCCCACTCTATTGTTTTCCTCTATTTCTTTGATTGATTGCTGAGGAAGGCTTTCTTATCTCTCCTTGCTATTCTTTGGAACTCTGCATTCAAATGGGTATATCTTTCCTTTTCTCCTTTGCTTCTCTTCTTTCCTCAGCTATTTGTAAGGCCTCCTCAGACAGACATTTTGCTTTTTTGCATTTCTTTTTCTTGGGGATGGACTTGCTCCCTGTCTCCTGTACAAATTTTGCAATAAGGAGTTAATAATCTGAGCCAAAGTCATCTCCCACTCTAGTTTTTGCTGACTGTATACAGCTTCTCCATCTTTAGCTGCAAAGAATATAATCAATCTGATTTCAGTATTGACCATCTGGTGATGTCCATGTGTAGAGCCATCCCTTGTGTTGTTGGAAGAGAGTGTTTGCTATGACCAGTGCTTTCTCTTGGCAAAACTATGTTAACCTTTTCCCTGCTTCAGTTTGTACTTCAAGGCCAAACTTGCCTGTTACTCCAGGTATCTTTTGACTTCCTACTTTTGCCTTCCAGTTCCCTATGATGTAAAGGACATAAGGACATTCCAAAAAATGAACTCACAGTAGATAATATTAATGTCAATCATTTTGCCTTATCTGGTGGTTCAAATGGTGAAGAATCTGCCACCAATGTGGGAGACCTGGGTTTGATCCCTGGGTTGGGAAGATTCCCTGGAGAAGGTACTGGCAACCCACTCCAGTGTTCTTGCCTAGAGAATCCCATGGACAGAGGAGCCTGGCGAGTTACAGTCCATGGAGTTGAAGAATTTGGCAGGACTTAGGGACTAACACATACACTTCTATGTGCTGGACATTGGCACACTCTTCTTAATTCATCTCATGATGCTTGTCAATAATACTACTATCCTGTATGTAATTATTATGCCACTCTATAGATGGAAAAAGGAAAATAGAATAACCAAAACTGGAATGACTATGGTCTGACTTCAAAGGTCATGTTTTCTTCTTAAAGCCAATTCAAGGCCTTATTCAAGATGGTATCAGTCTTCTCCCAGTGCTGTTCCCTGGGCTACTCCACCTCTGCTGATAATGTGTATTCCCCATTGGAAAGTTGTTGTTGCTTAAGTCTTTGGAACCCTATGAACTGTAGCCTACCAGGCTCCTCTGTCTGTGGGATTTCCCAGGCAAGAGTACTGGAGAGGGTTGCCAGGGGATGTTCCCTACCTGGGGATTGAACCCATATCTCTGGCATCTCCTGCTTTGGCAGGTGGGTTCTTTACCACTGAGCCACCAGGGGAGCTCCATTCCCCATTACTGGCAGCCAACGTGTTAAGGGTGAGGTAGCTGATTCTGCAGGCAGTCCATGCCAGTAATTTGTGGTATGGAATGTTGATGTGCTGAGAAAAAAAGATGTCCTAATTGCCAGGATTTCTTGCACAAAAACAAAACTTCCATTCACATCCTGCTGAATATTTCAGGACATAATTCAATGTGGGACCAAATATTACAGTTTCTTCACTCAACAGGAGCCTGTATAGACATTGATAAAGGTTTTTTTTTTTTTTTTAAAGAATTACAGATTTGTTCAAATGTTCAACTTTGATTTAAGTAGTTCCTACAGATTAGGTGCCCTCTCTTCAGTTTATAGTATAATATGTTACATTTGAAAAGCAAGCTGTGATTTACCAACAGCTCCCTCACATGGAATCCCACTTGATTTTTCAACAATGTAAGACTGAGTGACTCAGAAGGCTGAATGAGCTGTCAAATCTCACCCAGCTACTAAGTTTCATACTTGGCACTTCCAATTTCAAGTTCAGAACTTTGAAACATTTTTTTTTCTTCACCACATTTATAAATTTTGTTGGCCAAATAGTAATCAAAAGCATATGATGTTAATTTCATTTTTCTTATTTGTTGTGTATCAACGTATAGAAAAGTTTTTTAATGTTAAAAGTAGAGTTTGAGTGGATTGAATGAAAGAGATTTTTTTTTTCTTGACCTAGAAAAACAAAACAAAACAGAGAACAGGAGACAGACTCATTTTTTATAGTGGCATGGTACTGATGACATCCAGTTAACCCAAGGATTTGCATAGAGTTTGTATTGTTTTTGTGAAATGTTGTGAACGGCTATGCTATTGAATTGAGTAATGACCTTAGAATCTGGACTTTGAAATAAAGACAAACAGATAAGTCTTGGTGATATACAAAGGCTGGCCTCTTTTGCCTTAGATTTGCAGACAGGGATTTCTGTGTCATTCAGTGATTAAGAGTGCCAAATGTAGCCAGGAACTGTTTCAGCAATCATAGATGTTGTTTTTCCAATTGGGCCAATCTGCCAGACTGGCAGACAGAAAACTAACAGAAATATTAAATATAGTCAGCTTCTATAGTTGAATCTTGTTTTTCCCTCTCTCTGCTGGAAGCCACGATAAAATAGTAGCCTGTGTGGAGGTCATTAAAAACATACACAGATACACACACCATGTTGTGTATTCACACCATTAAATTAGGTCTTTGTGGGCGACGTAACCGGGTGCCAGAACAGTTGTTGCAGATGCACAGGGTGACTGAGGCAGTCCTTCATTCACGATGTTCTACCCAGATTCTTTCTCCTGGCTCTGAGTCACGCAGCGAAGGATTCCATTCTCTGTTGACCCACACACCTTGGGGAATCGTTTTAGAGGAAGCGCCATGCCTGAATTTCCACATTCACACTCTGGAGGTCTCGTAAATTTGATGGATGTGTCTTGGAGAACTTGATAGAGGAGTTGGTTTTATTTCCAGGATTTGTTTCCGTGCACGGCCAACAAAGATGCATAATTATGTGTAATTCTTTTCCTGGCCACAAATGTAACAGAAGTGAGCTCAGTTAGTTTCTGTGACCACAATTTATGTAGAGCAAAAATCCCTCCCCTCGGATTCAGAGAAGCAATGACGCAATGACATTGCAACATGCACATGTGACTTTCCCAGACACCCCTGGGATACAAAAGGGCCTTGTGCAGCTTGCGTGGCACCAGGATCCTCCTTTTCTATGAATATCCTTCGACTACTTTCTTAACTTTCTTATGAAATATATCCCTATCTCTTTTGCTGTGTATCTAAGGAAGAAAAGATTTTAACAATATGAAGTAAGCAGAACTTTTGTTTTGTGGAATTGATCAATATTCCCTTAGAAAAATATCTTCTAAATGATTTTGTCTCACAGGTAGAAAGCAGATAGA
>NW_011494640.1:8942494-8947679 GCF_000754665.1 Bison bison bison
GATAGAGAGTAGTGGGCTCCATCATAGCCAATTTGAATGATTTTTTCCACCTTCTCTTTCTTTTCCATTAGCAAAACTGACAAATGAGAGGATGCCATATTTGAAAATCTGTTTCCTTTACATAGGGCTTGAGAAATAGTACTTACTAATACTAAAAGTGGCATTTAATGTATGTTTTTCTATAACGACTGGAAATTAGGAGTTTTTTCTCTGTTTAAAGAGTGTGGATTATCTGACCCTTTGATCAAAGCAATGAATGAATTTCAGGAGCAGTAAACAATGCCATCTTCCACCTAGAACTCTTTGTTTCTTGCCAGACTTAGGAGTGAGAATCTGAATTTTAAAAAAAAAAAAAAAAAATTCTCCATCTTCCCTTTCTTATGCCTGAGAGGTGGAGAACAAGAAGAAGGGGTTAGAAAAATTTTGTTTCTCAAGCAATCCACACCCCAGAATAAAGAGGATAATTATATGTTAGCAGTGTTTGTTAACTAGTTTGGTCTGACTTCTAAACCTAGGCGTTTCACCATTATATATATATCTATATGGCAAACCACCCCAGTATTCTGGTTTGTGAAATCCCATGGACAGAGGAGCCTGATGAGCCACAGGCCATAGTCCATGGGGTCCAAAAAGATTTGAACATGATTTAGCAACTAAAACAACAATATGGCAATATATATGTATATATATATATATATATGTATATGGCAAAGCATTCCTTATACCCAAAGGGGAGTTTATGGCCTAGTCACACTGCACACGTGGGGAGACACCATTGCAGCCCCTCTTTTCAATATGAGATATTCCCTTTGCATGGAAGACCCCTTCTGCCCTGCAAATATATGGTTGGTTGGTGGAATCCCACTACTGGGCATATACCCTGAGAAAACCATAATTCAAAAAGATACCTGAACCCCAGTGTTCATTCCAGTACTATTTACAATAGCTGGGGTTTGGAAACATCTCCAGTGACCACTAACAGATGAACGTATAAGGAAGATGTGGTACATATATGTTTGTAAAATGGAATATTACTCACCATTTGGTATCTTTTAGAAGTTCCTGATTATTAGTTTTCTATGGAAGCTTAACAAATTATCACAGTTTTGTAGCTTAAGACAACATAAATTTGTTATAATTTTATAGACAGGAAGTCTGATGCGGGTCTTACTAGGTAAAAATGAAGGTGTTGGCAGGCAGGCCTGGGTTTCTTTTTGGAGGTTGTAGGGCAAAATCTGTTTCCTTGCTTTATCCGGCTGTTGACATTTTTTTGCTTCATGGCTCTCTTCCATTTTCAAAGTAATCAATAGTGTTGTTCTTTTTCACATTTTATCACCACCACCTCAGCTTCCATCATTGCATTTCTTTCTCTGACTTTGACTTTTCTTCTGCCTTCTTCTTCCACTTCTAAAAATCCCTTGTGATTACACTGGACCTGGCTCAGAGTGTAAAGATTCTGCCTGCAATGGAGGAGACCCAAGTCTGATCCTTGGGTCAGGAGGATTCCCTGGAGAAGGAAATGGCTATCCATTTTAGTATTCTCGCCTAGAGAATTCCATAGACAGAGAATCCTGGCGGCTACAGTCCATGGGATCATAAAGAATCAGACATGACTAAGCAAACAGCACTTTTACTTCCAGTTCTCCAGATAATCCAGGATAATCTCAAGGTTAGCTGATTAGCAAACCTAATTCCATCTGCAACCTTCATTTTTTTCCTTGTCACATAACATGACAAGTATTTATATTCATAAATACTGAGGATTAGGTTGGCTCAGCTGGTAAAGAATCTGCTTGCAATGCAGTAGACCTGGGTTCGATCTCTGGGTTGGGAAGATCCCCTGGAGAAGGAAAAGGCTACCCACTCCTGTATTCTGGCCTGGAGAATTCCATGGACTGTATAGTCCGTGGGCTTACAAAGAGTTGGACATGACTGAGTGACTTTCACTTTCACTTCAGGTTATGCACTTAATTGGTGGGGGCTATTATTCTGGTCTTTCTCTTGCTGATTTCCCTTAACATTGACAAGACAGTGGTAAATAAGAGTCGTTAATGCAGAAGAGGGTGCTTTAATAGGAGAAACAAGACAACTTTACAGAGCACATGATGAATAATTTCTCATCAACACTTCATAGGGAATTGGAAGTACAGGGAGTCACTCTCTCATGTTTTTTTGTCTGCAGCAGCTAAAACAGAGTCGTGATAAAGAATAAAATCTCAAATACCATTCCCTGAATAGGGAGATTGTCATGATCAGGAAAGAAGATTTTGGCCACAGAAATGGGAGTCATTGTATTAAAAAACTCTCCCTTGGGCTTCCCTGATGGCTCTGTGGTAAAGAATCCTTCTGCCAGTGCAGGAGACATAGGTTTGTTTCCTGATCTGGGAAGATCCCACATACCCAGGAGCAACTTAGCCCAAGCACCACAACTTGCAAGCCTGTGCTCTAGACCTGGGAGCTGCAACTACTGAAACCTACTTTCCTAAAGCCTGTGCTCTGCCCTACGAGCAGCCACCGCAATGAGAAAGCCGAGCATTGCAACTGGAAAGTAGCCCCCACTCGCCACAACTAGAGGAAAACCTGTGCAGCAGCAAAGACCGAGCACAGCCAAAAATTAAATAAAAAATTAAGTTAGTTTTGAAAAAGCCCTCCCTTTAAGCTGACAGGTTATTATTATTTTTTAATTAAAAAATATTTTTGCTTCTAGATGAAAATGGTCCTCAAATTTCTAGCTACCTAGAAGTAGTTTTCTCCAGGATCTTTTGGAAATGAAATGAAGGATATGGAGAGGCAGAAAAAAGCAGCCAAAAGCCAAAAAGAAAAAAAAAAAGAAGTTTAGGGGGAGTGTTATGTTTGTTTGAAATCTTTTTAAAGCTGTCAACAGTATTTGGGGCAGTTTGGGGACACAGAGGGAGGCTACTAAGTCCTGTGCCTACCAGGGCAGAATGAGAGATGCTGTGTCTCACTGGCCAAAGTTGTTCGGAAGCCAATCTTTCTTCTCCGGGGGTGGGGGTGGGGAGGGTGGGTGGAAATTCTCCTTCTTTAACCTGAAAGACAAGAATAAAAATGAAGGAGGACAGTGGAAATACAGCCTGGGGGGCATCAGAGGTAATAACATTCTTCAAGAAATCCTTAACAATATGGCTGAGCGTATGGTAGACTTAAGTGAGAACTTTGCAGAGAAGATGCAGTGAGTGCTACAGATTCATCTGCAACCTGTATGTTTCTATAAAAACAAAAACAAAACCCCAGCTCTTTAAGCTATAGCTTTGGGAGTCATAGAATGTTGAAAGGTCAATGATTTCAGAGAGCCAGACAAATTTTAAAAGAAGCACTGTATCTGAACTGAGCATCTGCTGGTTGCCAACCAAGCCTTTTTTTGCCCCAGAATAGATATTTTGTCATGGTTTTTGTTCCATGGGTTCGGGTGGCATGAGTTTGGTCCCTGCATTCCCTAATTACCTTCCAAGTGACCCCAAGCACTGTATTTAGCATCTATATATCTTCTGCATAAAATAGGAATAAAAACACACCCTCTCTTACTGTGCAGTGTGGAGATGAATGTCAGGTGGTGCACATCAGACACTTAGCACATCTCCGGATACATCGTTGGGATCGTTGTGAGCTGTAATTCTATCATATTATTATTTTTATGGTTAGTTGAACTCGTTAACTGGAGAGGCACACCTTTAGCAGTAGCTGGAGGTCTTCCCTGGTGGCTCGGTGGAAAAGAATCCACCTGCAATGCAGGAGGCGAGAGTTTGATAACTGGGTAGGGAATATTCCCTGGAAAAGGAAATGGCAACCCACTCCAGTATTCTTGCCTGGAGAATTTCATGGATACAGGAGCCCTGGCAGGCCACAGTCTGTGGGGTTGCAAAAGAGTCAGACACGACTAAGCAACTAAACAATAACCTCAGTAGCTGGAATACTGTTGCTTGATCTTGTCCTGTATGTGTGCTCAGCCGTGTCTGACTCTGCAATATGGACCGTAGCCCACCAGGCTCTTCTATCCATGAGGTCTCCCAGGCAAGAATACTGGAGTGGGTTGCCATTTCTTCCTCCAGGAGATCTACCCAACCCAGGGGAACTTCCTGACCCAAGGGTTGAAACTGGGGCTCCAGTATCTCCTGCATGGCATCTCCTGCATTCTTTTGCCCCTGAGCCACCAGGGGAGCCTTACCTAAGAGTTAACTTGCAGATGTAAACAAGCTCCTCTTTCCACTAGCCGGGAGACTGACTTCAAAGCCGAGGCTCTCTACACCCTACAATTTGAGTTTGCACTACTTTTGATTCGACTGTGAAACTGTGATATGCCAGAGCTTAACTCATCCAGCCTGACTTTCTCTATTTTCCCCTGCAGCCAGTTTGGCATTAGCTACATCTTAAAGCTGGTTTCACACTCCATTGTATCAAAGGTTAGAGGTCAATTTGAAACATGGCAGGGGTAGACAGTGATAGCATTTGTCACCTCGAATCCCCTTTTTTACAGTGTGAAGCATTTTAGAAACACTAACCTCAGTGGGGTTCTCAGATTATTTCTTTTTTTTTTTTAATTTTATTTTTAAACTTTACATAATTGTATTAGTTTTGCCAAATATCAAAATGAATCTGCCACAGGTATACATGTGTTCCCCATCCTGAACCCTCCTCCCTCCTCCCTCCCCATACCATCCTTCTGGGTCGTCCCAGTGCACTAGCCCCAAGCATCCAGTATCGTGCATGGAACCTGGACTGGCAACTAGTTTCTTACATGATATTTTACATGTTTCAATGTTATTCTCCCAAATCTCCCCACCCTCTCCCTCTCCCACAGAGTCCATAAGACTGTTCTATACATCGGTGTCTCTTTTGCTGTCTCGTACACCGGGTTATTGTTAACATCTTTCTAAATTCCATATATATGCGTTAGTATACTGTATTTATGTTTTTCCTTCTGGCTTACTTCACTCTGTATAATAGGCTCCAGTTTCATCCACCTCATTAGAACTGATTCAAATGTATTCTTTTTAATGGCTGAGTAATACTCCATTGTGTATATGTACCACAGCTTTCTTATCCATTCATCTGCTGATGGACATCTAGGTTGCTTCCATGTCCTGGCTATTATAAACAGTGCTGCGATGAACATTGGGGTACACGTGCCTCTTTCCCTTCTGGTTTCCTCAGTGTGTATGCCCAGCAG
>NW_011494640.1:8947779-8978417 GCF_000754665.1 Bison bison bison
GGTTTCCTCAGTGTGTATGCCCAGCAGTGGGATTGCTGGATCATAAGGCAGTTCTATTTCCAGTTTTTTAAGGAATCTCCACACTGTTCTCCATAGTGGCTGTACTAGTTTGCATTCCCACCAACAGTGTAAGAGGGTTCCCTTTTCTCCACACCCTCTCCAGCATTTATTATTTGTAGACTTTTGGATCGCAGCCATTCTGACTGTGTTTTGAATTAGTTCCTCCAGTCTGGGTGGTGAAATGCAAGCAGGGAGTTTAAATGAACTTATTCAAGTTCAGAAACAGAGCGCTTTTCAAAACTGATATTCATAGTTAGAACTTAATTCTTCACTCCTTTTCTGCCATCCCCCTGTCTCTTGGCCTTCTCTGGAATCAAAGACATTCTCTGACATTTATGAATCATTTACTGCTATATCTAGAAGGAAACATCATTTAAGTACAATATTTGTCTATGTTCTTCCTCTTTTTGATGGGTGGAGATTTCATTTACTGGACAGAGTGCACCAAGAGGCAAAGAAGGGAAAAATCTTGTCCAGGATTGTCTGTAAAGTTATGGAAATGAAAGGAGGTGCAAAGATTTCTTTGGTAACTAGTCAACAGTGGTCCAAGAGAGAGACTTTACATGCTTGGTTTTGGAGGGGGATCAGTTCACAACTGATGTTGAATATTCCTTTTTATTTTTTAAAATAAAATTTTCAACAGACTCTCTCTCCCCAAACCCAGGAAGCTTCTAGGGCTGACATCTTTCTAAGATGGAATAGGAAGACAAGAAGGAGGAGGATAGGGGTAAGGAGGAAGAGGAAGAAAAAATGTAATTTTCCACCTAAATACTTGCTGAAGAAAAACACATCTCCTGTCAAAACTGAAAATCACAATGTATATTCTTTCCATTATCATTTTTTTCCTAGGATAAGAAAGCACATTAGCAATTTGAATACAGTTTGGATCTATGAATTTGAATGACAGATAAACATGATAATGAGGCTGGCTTGCTTTGACCAGGGTATCTCCAGTACTAGTGGTGTAGTCTAATCGAAAGGGATTTCTTTTTCATCAATGTCCCTGAACTACAGTGTTTCACTGAGCTTTTGAATTTGACATAAAAGGAATTGTCCTATTGCTGGTGAATTGGTTTTTTTTTTTTCCTTTTTTTACTGATGCTCAAATTATTGACCCATCATTAAAGCTAGACATCTCTTGTTTACTTGTCTTAACAGTTTCTCAGTTGATAAGTTATTGCACATTGTTTATCAGGGGCTCTGAGTTTCTCTCCAATCACTTGGTGGGAAGTAGATTTCCACTTCTTTGCTATTTTAGTTTTTATGAATGAGGCCAGTTTATGAAGCTAACAAATGCCTTTTTTTGAACATTCTGGATAATGTGCCCTCATTTCATTATGTGGCTGTTTCTAGATTTACAGACAAAGCAAAGTAGGATTTTATATCCTTCACTTCCTGGCTCATGGAGGAGCTCCACCAGCCCCCAATTCACAGCTGATGCTAGAACATATATCACTGTGCAGTCTAAGCTTTCAGTCACATTTCTGGCAAATTTCATATCATGACTTACTAAGGACCCAACGGGAATGGTGAATCCAGGGTGTGTCACAGTAACTTCAGAGTCCCACCTGGGTGTGAAGTTGCAGAATACACAGTACTTCCCTCAGTGACTCTAGCAACATGCTCATAGAAGTCTCAAGTGTCCATTTAATAAAATCATTAGACTGCAGTTCCTGTCTGGATATTCCACTTTGAGAAATAGAAAGTCAGTGCCCAGTAGACTTCTAGATATTTCCTTCTATGGTTAGTTTTGATATCTGCAGGCAATTAGAACTAATAAATCTGTGCAGACATGACATTCAGCATCCTTTTCAGATTCTCAAAGATGTCATGGAGAACCTCAAGCTTAATCCTCATCTTTGAGCTGCACTGATTATTTCTGAAAATCAAAATAAATTGGTATAAGATGTATTTTAATGGATATAAGATGGATTTTAAGATGTACTTAAAGTCATCTGGAGAGTTATTCTAAATGGAAAAAAAATGTTCTATGAGGCCAAATGGAAATCCTTCATAGCTTTCTTTGACAATGTCTTATAGCACTGAAACAGAGAAGGCAATGGCACCGCACTCCAGTATTCTTGCCTGGAAAATCCCATGGACGGAGGAGCCTGGCTTGGCTTTCAGCAAGCAGACTCAAAGTTGCCAGTCTTAGACCCTGTTGACATAGTCTTCGAGGGTTTGAATTCTTCCAGCTTATACATATTCTATTTTGTGACTTTCTCCTTGTTCTAAGAGGGGAAAAGGACTTTGAAGAAACATCTTTAAGCAGTAGCTCTTTAACAGCAGTCTCCAGATCCACTACATAAGATGCTTATCTGTGAAAATTCTTTAAATAGTCTAAGTTTACCTAACTTTTTGCTGAAATAACACATACTTCCACCCATTATGTTCTTGATCTTATTTATAATTCTGCAAAATGAAGCATCTTTTATCAAGCCACTCTCTCCAGCAGAAACTTTGAGGGCCAGATACCAGTTTAGAGCTTTTTGTTCTTCAAATTGTCTTGAGCCCCTGTCTAATTTGCAGTGGTCAGCAGGGAGGGGCAGTCTAATATCACTTCCTAGGAAGAATGATTATTTTCTCTCTCTCTCTTTTTTAAATGAAGGTGAAATGTAAAATGTCTCCGACATTCTTCTGATGCTTACCAGGCAGCCTGGTGGGCTGCAGTCCATGGGGTCGCAAAGAGTCGGACATGACTGAGCAACTTCACTTTCACTTTTCACTTTCCTGCATTGGAGAAGTAAATGGCAACCTACTCCATTGTTCTTGCCTGGAGAATCCCAGGGATGGGGGAGCCTGATGGGCTGCTGTTTATGGGGTTGCACAGAGTCAGACATGACTGAAGCGATTTAGTAGCAGCAGCAGCAGCAGCAGTGGTGGTCGCACCATCCTTCCTATGGGTGACTTGCTTTGGGAAGACTTCAAACAGTGGGGACTCCCTATGCAACAACCATCTATTCTGTGTCTGAGTAGCTCTTTTCCAGAGACATGCCCATCCCTAGTGACACCCTGGATGGCTGCGATCTACAAGTGCCTCAGGGAACATTTCTCGAACTGCATCTAATGTGAAAGACCAGGTTTTAGTCTTTATTTCCAAAGAAAGAAAAGATGCACAAACAAAAGTCTGATCAGGAAAAGCAATGCACTAAAAAGTTTTTATTTATTTATTCATGTTCAGTCAAAAAATTTTTTATTTTTTAACCTTTTTATTTTATATTGGACTACAGTTGATTAGGGCTTCCCTGGTAGCTCAGCAGTAGAGAATCTGCCTGTAATGCAGGAGACATGGGTTCTATCCTGGATCGGGAAGATCCCCTGGAGGAGGGAGTATAAAGCCCCTCCGGTATTCTTGACTGGAGAATCCCGTGGGCTGACGAGCTTGGCAGGTTACAGTCCATAGAGTCGCAAAAAGTTGGGCATAACGAAGCAACTGAGCACAGAACAGCACAGCACAGCACAATTGATTAACCATATTGTGTTAACTTCAGGTATACAGCAAAGTGATTCAGCTGTACATACACATGTATCTATTATTTTTCAAACACTTTTCTCAATTACGTTGTTACAGAATATTGAGCCGAGTTCCCTGTGCTATATAGTAGGTCCCTTTTGGTTATCCATTTTAAATATAGCAGTGTGTAACACGCCAATCCCAAAGGAAGTAAGTGTTAGTCACTTAGTCATGTCCGACTCTCTGTGACCTCACAGGCTATAGCCTGCCAGGCTCCTCTGTCCATGGGATTCTCCAGGTAAAATACTGAAGTGGGTTGCCATTTCTTCTCCAGGGGATCTTCCCACCCAGTGATCGAACCCTGGTCTCTTCCATTGTAGGCAGATTCTTTACTGTGTGAGCCACCAGGGAAGCCCTCCTTAACTATCCTCCCCCTGCCGCCCACCTATTCCTGTAGTAACCATAAGTTTATTCTCTGTTTTGTAAATGAGTTCATTTGTATCACTTTTTTTTTTAGGTTCTGTATATAAGCAATATCATACGATATTTCTCCTTCTCTGCCTGACTTACTTCACTCAGTATGACAATCTCTAGATCCACCCTGTTGCTGCAAATGGTATTATCTCTTTCTTTTTAATGGTTGAGTTATGTTCCTGTGTGTGTGTGTATATATGTGTGTGTGTGTGTGTGTGTGTGTGTGTATATATATATATACACACACCACATCTTCTTTATCCATTCTTCTGTGATGAATATTTAGACTGTCTCCATGTCTTGGCTATTGTAAATAGCACTGCAATGGACACTGGGGAGCATGTATTCTTTTTGATTATGTTTTTCGCTGGATATATGTCCAGGAGTGGGATTGTGGGGTCATACGGTAGCTCCGTTTTTTGTTTCTTAAGGAACCTCCATACTGTTCTCTCTAGTGGCTTCCCCAATTTACATTCCCACCAACAAGGTAAAAGGGTTCCCTTCTCTCTGCACTCTCTCTACCGTTCATTGTTTGTGGACTTTTTTTGATGAGACCTATTCTGATTGGTGTGAGGTGATATCTCATTGTAGTTTTGACTTGTATTTCCCTAATAATTAGATGTTGAATATCTTTTCATGTGCCTCTAGGCTGTCTGTATGTCTTCTTTGCAGAGGTCTCTACTTAGGTCTTCTGCCCATTTTTTGATTGGGTTATTTTTTGATGATATTAAGCTGCATGAGCTGTTTGTAAACTTTAGAAACTAATCCCTTGTTGGTTGCATCATCTACAAATATTTTCTCCCATTCTGTGGGTTGTCATTTTGTTTATGGCTTCCTTTGCTGTGGAAAAGCTTTTCAGTTTAATTAAGTCCCATTTGTTTATTTTTGTTTTGATTTCCATTACTCTGGGAGACAGATCGAATAAGATAATGCTGGGATTTATACAATGCAGGAAACACAGCTAGAGAGTTTTAAAAAACTTTCTTTCAATTTCTATACTTCTGCACTATGGACAGGTAATAGCAGTTGAAAGGCCAGCCTTAGTGCCTGAACAAACTTTGAATAGCACTGACCTAGGTCCCTTGGTAGAAGGTCATCTTAGTTCTACTCTCTGGACCAGCTAATGTCCCTACCGAGCCATGTGATGGAAACTGATATTCAAAGTCCTCTCAGGTTGCTTTGTGAAGGAATTTTCTGTAACAATCCTGCATGCCACCTTGCTCACAGCCCAGTCAAAGTGCTCTGAAACCAGGGCTTGCCTTATTACCTGCCTTTGACTATGAGGTGTTTTCCTGCTCAGAGGATGCCCTCTGGATTTCCTGCTTCGTCTTGCTTAAAATGTTTGAATTTAAGAATTTAGAGAATTTGGCGAAAGTCCCAAGTTCCTTTTGAATTTCTCCCAAGGGACATAAGGACAAGCATGCAACTGAGTTTAGAAAGAAAAGGGCTACATAGTTTGGCAGAGTAGATATGTAAATCAAGCATTAATAACAATTCTGGGCTATATTAATTCACCTTCATATATAAGCAATGAAACTTCTGGGCTGTGGGAAAAAATGCAGTTTTCATACAGGAAGCTACTTGTTTCTATATACATGGAAACATTACTTTAGAAAGGATGGCAACAGCCACAAACCTGATAATAAATAAACCTGTTCTTCGAGTTTTATTCTGCAAAGCCAACTACTACAGAACCGTGTCCTTCCAATGTGTGCTATTCCTGCTATGTCTTAATTGTACAACTTGACAAGTTTCTAATTTTTTTTGTAAGCTTTTTTCTGTCTATTCAATTTTTTATTTCTCCTAACTCTTTCTGTTGTGAAATTAAGAACTCAGTAGCACTCAACAGGGATTTAGTGGGTGTTTGACGAATCTTTCTGAAGCCATTTTTGGCATTTAGGACAAATCCCATTCTATGATTACTGAGAATTTGACGAAGTCAAACTCTCTCTTATGTATTTATAGAATAAGAAGGGTAACTGATTGATAGCATTTTCATCACTTAACTAAATATAGCTTTGACTTAAAAACAATGAGCATCTACTTGGCAACTAATCTTATCCTAAGGCAAAATATTTTAGAGTTGGTAAACTCACTTTCACTTTTCACTTTCATGCTTTGGAGAAGGAAATGGCAACCCACTCCAGTGTTCTTGCCTGGAGAATCCCATGGACAGAGGAGCCTGTTGGGCTGCCGTCTATGGGGTCACACAGAGTCTGACACTACTGAAGTGACTTAGCAACAGCAGCAGCAAACTCAGAAGAATTCAAGGGAAAAAATGGAGGCTTGCTAGTAGGCAAAGAGAAAGTGTACTCATCTCTCATCTTTTATTGGAAGGTAGATTTCAGGTGGTATGTCATAAAATAAACCAGTTACTTGAATTAAGGGTCATTTCACAATATTTACTTAGCATTTAGTGATCTCTAAACACTTTGAGGAAAGAGCAATACAAATATTCAACCTATTAATTTCCAGAAAAATCATCTCTGCCTAAAAGCAAGACACAAAAATTCACTTTAGGGGTGACTTGTCTGTCTTACTAAGAAACTTATCTGGATGCCTTTCATTGTTTTCAGATGAATGTGAAATAATTTTCTACCTCTGTGGAAGGTGTAGATTGAGAAAATTTCATAAACGTCATAATCAGCCCAGTGCCTCACAGTTCGGAGAAGGCAATGTCACTCCACTCCAGTACTCTTGCCTGGAAAATCCCATGGATGGAGGAGCCTGGTAGGCTGTAGTCCATGGGGTTGTTAGGAGTGGGACACGACTGAGCGATTTCACTTTCACTTTTCACTTCCATGCATTGGAGAAGGAAATGGCAACCCACTCCAGTGTTCTTGCCTGGAGAATCCCAGGGATGGGGGGAGCCTGGTGGGCTGCTGTCTCTGGGGTCGCACAGAGTCGGACACGACTGAAGTGACTTAGCAGCAGCAGCCCCACAGTTATTGCAGTTTTTGATAAAAGGGTGTTTTTGGTGTTTTTCTCTTCTTTTACTTTTAGAAAGGAGAGGACGAGAGAAGGACATTTTGCCTGGCAGGAGAATCAGGGAATGGTTCAAGGCAGGCTCTATGGGATGTCTTAGAATTAAGACTAACACTACCATGGTGAGGTCATTTCTAGTCACACCTCTCCATGAATCAGAACACCCCACCTTAAAAATATCAAGGTATACACATGAAAGGAAAGAAACCTGTAAACCTCACCCTGTGTTTTTGAAAGGCTAACAACAAAATGAAAGTTTCCATTATCTAGAGTCATTTATTTAGGGAAGAAGCTTATCCAAAGGATATTTCTAGCAATGTTAGCTCCAATAGAACAAGGCAAAAATGAAAGCTAGGGTTCTGAATTTTTGCATTGTGCCTTACGGGAGCTCCATGGTGGTCAATAGGTTTTTGATTCCCTGAATGATTTAGAGAGCTGACTCTTTCATTAAGTTCCCTACTCAATGTTCCATCCTGTTTTTGCACACCAGGACCTGTGCTAAGGTTGTGGGACAATTAAAGCAAGCCCCCCTCCTGTCATCTGTATGCAATCTGGGGAAGGGAGATAGACAATTACTTACAGGGCATAATAAGAGGTAGAGATATTATAGGAGCACCCAGGAAAGGTATATAATCCTAGGTTTAGAATTTCCAAGATGGCACCCAGAAGGTGGTGATATCTCCCTTGGAATTATATCAATAGAATGAAGTTCTAAGATGGGGATCTTAGAAAATGAATAGTAGTTAACCAGATAGAGAAAGACTTCACACTGAAAAGTGGGCGAACAAATAGATGTACTGAAAAGGCAAGTTGGGTTCTGGGAGCTGCAGTGGAGGAGAATAGGACTGGAGGGAAGCAGAGCATGTCCTAAGTCTACAAAACTGGAGAAGGAACCGAAGACTCTTAAGGAGGAACAAGACACAGATTTATGTTATAAATAAATTTCATGACTAGCAGGGTGGAAATAGCTATTAGAGTGATTTTACTCGAGTTCTCACCAATAGTGCATCTCTGAATCCTATACCTAATTTGACCTGTTTCATGTCAATGACTTGTGACCAGTAATCTTTCCCAACTTTTTGATAACACATGTGAGGAAGGAGAGGGAAGAAAAGCAGACAGCAAGAAGGCTCAACCTCTGGTAGAAAGAACTACAGTCATCCCTGGTACTGGCAGGGGTTTGGTTCTAAGACTTGCCAGCCTGCAATAGATATATAGATATGAAAATCTAGGAATGCTCAAGTCCCTTATATAAAATGCCTCAGTAAACTGACGCTTCCTATCTGTGTGTTCTGCAACTTGGAATTCAACCAAATATGATGGTTCCACTGAATGTGGGTTGTAGAACCCTCAGACATGGAGGACAGACTATATTTAGCCAGGGTTTGCTGCTGCAGGCTCCTCAGGCTACTTGGGCAACCTGAGGAGGATATACAGGGATATAAACGTCATTCACCGTTCCCGTGGAGGACTGGTCTTCCTCTGCCTGTGTATTGTAGCTGTCACTCTAGGCTGCCATGACCCAAACTGATCCTGTAGATCTGCAGTAGGAAAATAATTTCGGATTTATGGAAATGCAAATTGTAATGCCCTAACCAGAACCTGCCAAATCAGAAATCGCATTTTAACAAGATTTCCAGGTAATTTTTATGCCATGAAATTTGAGAAGCACTAGTTTAGAGCAATGTTTTTCAAATTTTTAGACCAAGACCTTCTCACACAGCCAGAAATTCATTTTACATTGTGGCCTAGAAAATGCACACCCGTGCGCACATGTAGCCAAAGAAACAATTTTCAGGAGGTACATTCTGGTCTATATTCTGCTGTGCTATCTTAAAAACAAACAAACAAACAAGAAAACCAAAAAACAAAAAATCCTCTCCCACTAAACCTACTCAACATCTACTCCATTGATTTCATAATTCACTAATAGTTCATGACATATTTGTTTTGTGCTCTGAATAAAGGAAGAGGAGACACATATTTGTAGGAAAAAAATTAGAGTCATGTTTAGTTTAATAACTTAAAACATTAGTGATATGTTTTTGGTTGAAGTTTTATGTATCCTAAAATTATTGTTTCTTTCTGGGATATTTTTCTTGATATGAAAAAGATCTGACCACATGATATCATTCCATCTTCTGATATTTAATACCACCTGATTACAGTTGAGAGTCATTGTTCTAGAAGAGTATTTCTCAAACTATTTTTGATGGTAGTGCGGATTGGCAGAGGAAAAGACCCCACAGCCTACTTATTCTATCCATTCCCACTCTAGAGAGGGAAGGGAATACAGTAATGAGAGGGAACGTGTCACTGTATAAGCAAATTTTTGTGGTTTGCCTTAGCAGAGTGGTGGAGATGACTCGTCTTTGAATCACAATGTATACATGACTTAAAGTCTGGTGATTGCAAAATTATGGTTCTCAAAAACTGTTGATGGAAGCATATATTGCTATACACTCTGGGGTTAACCAAACGAGCCACAACAAAGTCCAATGTAAATGAAAAAGCTAAGCCAAGAGTAATTCATAAGTACAAGGCACTTGGAAACCATTACCAAGTTAAGACCACATTGATAACCAAGCGTGCTTCCTGAAAACTGCAGGCACTCTGCAAGTTTTGCTCGATTAGTTACACAACCTTGTCTGCGTTACGTGGCAGCGTAGGACCTCTTAGAGTCATCTAGTTCTGAGTTTAGTAGAAGAAACTTTACTAAAGCAAGAGTTTAATTTTGTGAACACATCACTTTTATAACTTTAATTCTTTTAGTAGGTGGCCAATGCGTAATCTTTGAGTGTACGTAGTTACAGTATATGAATTAGGTATCTTTTAACTTGTAAGAACCAAAGAAAGAATGTGCATTATCAGGGAGGTAAAATGTGGATTATAATCCATATTTTCTGAACTACCACTTGGTAATCATTCATGAGCAAGGAATCTCCTGTTTTTTTAAGGTCATTTTTGTTGTTGTTCTTTTTATTTTATTGTCTGTTTTTCGTAGAGTAAGGAAAACCCATTGAGATGTGCTTGGGAACTAAACCTGAGTAATTCCACATATTGCACACTTAGCCTTGTCTAGGCCAGGGATTGATAAAAGGTTTCATCTCATGAGAGAAGTCTGACTGATTTGTAATGGATGTCTGAGGGGTTGTGTTGAAGCCAGAAGGGGTGTCTTGATTGGTTAAGGATGTTGGACATGACATTGAATAGCGGAAAGGCAGCTGTATGCTTTCTCACGTCCGTCGGGCTACAGGCTCTCCTCTCCTAAACTCTGAGGCTGGACATGGGTCCTCTGCCTTTTTGTTGAGGTCTGCTTCTGGAATATTATTCGTTAAACTTTGACTTCCTCCTCACCGTGTCCAGATTCAGCAAAGGATGGCAGATAAAAGATAGGATGTTCAGATAAATCTGAATGTCATATAAATAATAAATACATTATTATATAAGTATGTCCCAG
This sequence comes from Bison bison bison, assembly GCF_000754665.1. Lineage (NCBI taxonomy): Eukaryota > Metazoa > Chordata > Mammalia > Artiodactyla > Bovidae > Bison > Bison bison. Next base: position 8,958,213 of record NW_011494640.1, read on the forward strand.
ATATTGCAAAGGACATATTTATACAAAATATGTTGGCTATCTGAAATGCAAATTTAATTGGATATCCCCACTTTTATTTGCTAAGTCTAGCTCCTTATATTCAGCATTTAGAGTACTTAACAGTGTCAGTATCTGAATGTATATGTCACTTACCTCTGACTTCTTCAGGGTGTGCAAACTTGCTTAGTAACAGGATAGTTTTGTGTATCCCAGAGTGACCCAAGGTAAATATGCAAACTAATCCTGAATTACAAGAGATCGATAAATCCTAGGAATGTGTCAAAGGACTGTGGGGAAGAGATTTAACGGATTAGGGGGTGAGTGGAATGTAGGAGTCAGGAATGTTCAATATTGTAGGTTGGAATTAAGCTATGTGAAGGAGGCTGAGGTGGGTTAAAAACCAGTGGACTTAGAGGTGACTCTTAGGGTGGAATTTAAAAGGAGAAAAGCAGTGCAGCATTGCGTTTGATTCTTTCAAACCTGCAACTACATCCACATTAGGAGTTTCTGTAACAGGGCAAGGGAGCAAGGATAAGGTATTTCTTAAGGTTCAGACTGGCACTCAGCTTGGAATGGAGATTATAATTCTATGTGTGATGCTGAAATATGATGTTGATAATCTTTGGAGTCCTGCCAAAGCATTCCAAAAAATATCCGTAACAATTTAGAAAAGAGGGATGGGGAAAAAACATTTAAACACCAAATGCTAGGAGTTCTTCTTTGTGCTTTCTCTCTCATCTCTCTCTCTCTCTTTTTTTTTTCCTTTTAATTTCATATTTCACTCTATCAGGTATCAGGTTTCTAGGAGTAAAATCTAATTGCTGATGTTTGTGTCAAATGAATTATGTGTATGTGTGGGAATGCATGTGTGAATACAGTTTAATTTAAAACCATGATTGTTTTGGTTATAATTCAGAAGCATCCTAAGCCTTGTAACGCAAAGCAACAGAAAGACTGAGACTGGAGTTTAGCCAAAGGTTAAATTTGTGACCAGCCATGGAAAGATTTATAGTTAAGCACTACTATTAAGAATCATTTCCCCAGTGGTTTCACTAGATTTTGTGTGTGCTGAAGAGTTGCACTGTAATATGTCAGATCTTAGTCATCTTGGTAAATTGTATGAAATGAACAAGGTATGTGATGACTGTAAATTGGAACAGTGAGTGTATTATGTGTCTGAATTTGCAATACATGTTTGACTTAAAGCTTCTTAGAAAATCTAACACAGATCTTTCTGTTGTCTTATTGGCATGTTTTATTAAGCACTGAAATTACCTGCAGAGTGCGTGAGGACTGCAAAGGAAATAGGGTTAAAGATATTCATCCGATCACTTTCACATCATGTCTAGATATTTAGCAGGTTAGAAAAAAGTGTACCTACCAGCCCCCAAATGAAGCTGCTGGTAAACTGGCTGTCTTACCTTGCCTTCTTAGACCTCTCCCTCCCCTCTTCTCTTTTCCCCTTTCTCCTCTCTTTCTCTCTTTTTCTTTCTCTCTCTCTCTCTCTCTCTCTATACTGTTTTCACCCTATGTAATGGTCATTTTTTCATTATTTACTGCAAAGTACCCAGGAGGATGAACGCAGGGGAAACAGATTATGTGCTAGGCAGCTGGATTTCCTCTAAAGCCTTTTCCTTTGAATGAAGCTTCCTCCTTTCACAGGTTTATAAACAGCTCTTCCTGTGATTTTGCAGCACAGACTATGGTGAGTCCTCCCGCCAGCTCAGTGCAGCCAGGTGCTAAGCATCTGCTGCAGTGAGCTAGTGCCTTTGCAAGATGTGTGTGTTATCCTATTGGCATTCTGTCATCCTCCAGGGAACTGGGAGAGTGACTATAACTCTCACATCCCTACTTGGTCTTGCAGGTAGCAAGAATATCACATTAATGTGAAATGCTGATGCTCTGCTTCTGCTTTGCTTTTTTTTCCCCTCTGACAAGCTTATCACAGTGATATCAAAAGAAGCAGGAAACCTAGCCTAGGTGGTACATTATTGCTCTCTGGCCAAGAGATCCTGGAGAATATAGCAGGGAGTTTTTCTCTTATGTTATGAATGAAGGCAAGTACCCTTTTCTTCATTAAGATTTCATTTTCAATGTAACTCGAATTTCTGGCACAGTCGGGAAAACATACTGAGAGTAGTCATTCTAGTTGGAGAATCTTGCTAGCCAATGCAGATACCATATAATGGAATGGAGCCCATGCAGATACAATATAATGGAATGAGTTAGCAGTTAGTCCTTATTCTGAGGGCAAAAACAAATATTGAAGGAGTCATCCCATAGCCATGATTATTGACTTCTGGATTGTTCAACTACTACAATGGGATGAAATTTAGATCAGTGGGTAGCAGAGCAAATATTCTATCTTATTAATTCAGGATTTGATTTGTAAATCACAGTGATAATTTTTCACAAATGGCAGACCTGGCAATATCAAAACTAACCCTGTCTCATATTTCTGCATGATTGCACCCCAGTCTAAGGGTATGTCAGATCCACCTCACCTCGTATGCTTTATACAGTAGAAAACTGCCTGTTGAATTTTAATAAAACAAACTACATTTTAACTCTGTGATGGTGAAAAAAGTGATCCAACATAGTTGTCATATAGGTCGACCTCAGGCTTGCTATCATTCAGACTGGGTAGTCCAATGAGACGGTTCCGACTAGATATTCCATTCTAGAGAATCAGGTAATCCAATCTTTCCTCATTGCCAATTCACCCTTGTAAGAATAACATCTATGAGGTCAGGCTTTGTATGTCACTCATCTCTGTATTTTGGGCTATAGTTAACTTGCAGGCAGGTTTTCAGTAGCTTTGTTGAATAAATGAGTAGGGACTTGATAAATGTAAATGAATTTTGGACATTTAGGTTGCTTCCATGTTCTGGCTATTGTAAATAGCTGCAATGAACATTGGGGTGCATGTCATTTTGAATTATGGTTTTCTTTGGGTATATGCCCAGTAGTGGGATTATCATATGTAGTCATACGGTAGTTCTATTATTAATTTTTTGAGGAACCTCAATACTTCTCCATAGTGGCTGTATCAATCTACTTTTCCACCAACAGTACAAGAGGGTTCCGTTTTCTCACACCCTCTCCAGCATTTATCGTTTGCATACTTTTGTGATGATGGTCTTGTGGACATAGGGGAGGTGGGGAGAGAGTTGGAGTGGATTGGGAGAGTGGGATTGACATATACGCACTGCTACATGTAAAACAAGTAGATAGTGGAAACCTGATTTATAGTGCAGGGAGCTCAGCTCAGTGCTCCGTGATGACCTAGAAGGGCGAGGTGGGAAGTGGGAGGGAGGGGATATATGTATATAGAGAGCTGATTTACTTTGCTATACAGCAGAAACTAACAACATGGTGAAGCAACTATATCCCAATTTAAAAAAGAAAATTTTAAAATGTCAGTGAATTTTGTACTTTTGTGTTTGTATTTTGCCACATTTAAGCGTGTCAAGGTGGTTATCAATATTCTTCAATATTTATTATCAATAAAATGATTATCAATATTTTTCTCTCTGGAGTCCTCCAGAGTAGCAGAAAAACAATCTCAATTTAGTTTTTTCTGTGCCTTTCTCATCCATTGCAGTTATACTTGAGTTGAAGGCCCTAACCAGCTAAAATGGAACTGGGGTCAATGCTCAGGATCTCCTTTCAGGACTGAAGCATCCATTCTCCCAGCTGCTGAGAGTGTTGTCTCTTGACAACTCTCAGCTGGATTCCACTGTGGAACTCGCCCATGACTTTTATCTTGGGGACCCCCTTTCAGTCATATTAACAGACATTTTATAGATATTTATGAGTATTACTTCTGTCCCCCATCCTTTCAGTTCAGTTCAGTCGCTCAGTCATGTCTGACTCTTTCCGATGCCATGAACCACAGCACGCCAGGCCTCCCTGTCCATCAACAACTCCCAGAGTTTCCTAAAGTCATATCAATTAAGTTGGTGATGCCATGCAACCATCTCATCCTCTGTCATCCCCTTCATCTCCCACCCTCAATCTTTCCCAGCACCAGGGTCTTTTCAAATGAGTCAGCTCTTCACATCAGGTGGCCAAAGTATTGGAGTTTCAGCTTCAACATCAGTCCCCCATCTTTTCAGTTCAGTTCAGTTCAGTTGCTCAGTCATGTCCGACTCTTTGCGACCCCATGAACTGCAGCACACCAGGCCTCCCTGTCCATCACAAACTCCTAGAGTTCACCCAAATTCATGTCCGAGTCAGTGATGCTATCCAGCCATCTCATCCTCTGTCGTCCCCTTCTCCTCCTGCCCCCAATCCCTCCCAGCATCAGAGTCTTTTCCAATGAGTCACCGCTTTTCATGAGGTGGCCAAAATACTGGAGTTTCAGCTTTAGCATCAGTCTTTCCAAAGAACACCCAGGACCGATCTCCTTTAGAATGGACTGGTTGGATCTCCTTGCAGTCCAAGGGACTCTCAAGAGTCTTCTCCAACACCACAGTTCAAAAGCATCAATTCTTCAGTGCTCAGCTTTCTTCACAGTCCAGCTTTCACATCCATACATGACCACTGGAAAAACTATAGACTTGACTAGGCGGACCTTTGTTGGCAAAGTAATGTCTCTGCTTTTGAATATGCTATCTAGGTTGGTCATAACTGTCCTTCCAAGGAGTAAGCGTCTTTTAATTTCTTGGCTGCAATCACCATTTACCCTTTCTCTATTCCAACCATCTACATCTTCTTCATTCATTGCAGTCAGACCAGAAGCAAAAGTGGTGAAGACAACCCACCTTCCTTCTGTGTTGAAAGACCATAACCTAAAGAGAATAAAAAGGCTTCTGATTTTAGTCAGGAGGCCAGTCAGTTCCTATGATGAAGATCAACCCACTACTGTCTTCTGAGCATGTCTCTTCTGCTCCCTTCTCTCCCTTATCCAAGGAGAAGATTGCAACTCTTAGTTGGTTGAAGAGTTCACTTCTCAAGGCCTCACAATGACTCATATGATTTTTCAAAAATATAATCTCACTACTTCTAGCACTTCATTGTAGTTGAAATCTACGTGCCCTCCATAATTCTGTTAAAGCACGATCAATCTCTTCTTTTTTAAAAACTAGAATCTAAATTAGTGTTCTGTGCATGTGGTATTAATAAATATTTGCTATTGTTCTTCTCCTTATTTAAACTGTTGCCAATAGCCAGACACAAAATAATAAATGCATAATTTGAATTATAAAGTTGACATTAGATTCTGAAATTCATTGTTGATCATACCAGTCACACTGATAGGAATATGCAGGCCTCTTTTCACAGCTGCCTGACTTAGGTTTCTCTTATATTTTGAAATTTATAAACATCTTTCTTAGTACCCACAAGAATCTATTTATAATGTTCAGACACTTCAATGATTCACTCTAGCCAGCACTTGTAAGTAAATATCTCACTTCCTGGTTAGTTAAGGAGATATCATGAATGAAACTGGTATTATGAATGAAAGGGTTACCAAGGAGAGGAAGCAAACCAATTCCAGGATTCAAGTACTCTATTCTTTCCTTTCATCTGTTCTTGAGATGAGTAAGGAAAATGCCCAGGGGATTTGAGGTAAAAACCTTTTGGCTTTATCACTAGAAGGAAACACTTAATCAATAGACAGCAATGTGTTCAACTGTGGTGATTGTTAAGGAAATGCATATAAAACTAACAGCAATGTGCAACCTCATGACTTTTAAATTGTCCAAGATAAATACAAAGGTCATTTCTATGTGTTCAGGAAATAGACTCTTTTTACTCAGCTGCTGGGACTTTAAATTGGCCTACTCTTTCTCAGGTGGCTTAGACAGCAAAGAATCTGCCTGCAATGCAGGAGACCCAGGTTCAATACCTGGGTCCAGAACATCCCCTGGAGAAGGAAGGCAACACATTCCAGTATTTTTGCCTGGAGGATTCCATAGACAGAGGAGCCTGGCAGGCTACAGTCCATGGGGTCACAAAGAGTTGGACATGACTGAGTGACTAACCCTCCACTTTGGTAGAGTACTTTGGTAATTTGGAACAAGAGCCTCAAAATACTTGTTTTCCCTTGATTTAGCAATTTCACAATCAGGAACTTATCCTAAGAAAGCAAAAATTTATATACAAGTATGCTCATTAAATATTTACAACACTGAAAAATTAGAACAAACACAATGTCTAGCAATAGAGGGAGAGTCAAATAAATACTGTCATGATTATGCTATGGTATAATATACACCAATTTAATTTTTGAGTGATATTTAATGACATAGAAGATGCTTATAACATTATATTAAATGAAAAGTACTGAATTTATAGAATAATCCAAATTTTGTAAGCAAGGAATAACCTTTCTGGGTATTAAAACAAATTTCCAGAAGAAATGAACTCTACAAACACTTTATTCTTGAATTTCTAGCTTCTAGAACTAGGAGACAATAAATTTCTGTGGTTCAAGGAAATAAATTTCCAGGAGGAAAATGAACCAAACTATGAATAATAGGATAAAAGAATTAAGGGGAGTTTTAATTTTTTCTTTGTAACTTCTATACTTGCAAAAATTTATGGATTGGCTAAATTGGATTACTTACAATTAGGAAGGAACAATAGAAATATTTTTATATAAGTGAAATTTGTCTTTGGTGATGACATTGGTGCCTTAATGTGGTAAGAAAGAAAGCACTGTAAATGCACATTTGATGATGGACATATCTGAGGATCATTTTCACAAAGTGCCCCACCAGTCTCTGTCCTGCTTTCAAAGTCTCAGCCCTGGGTTTCTTTGGTGTGTACTTACTGTGGATCAGTTCAGTTCAGTCGCTCAGTCATGTCTGACTCTTTGCGACTCCATGAATCTCAGCACGCCAGGCCTCCCTGTCCATCACCAACTCCCGGAGTTCACTCAGACTCACGTCCATCGAGTCAGTGATGCCATCCAGCCATCTCATCCTCTGTCGTCCCCTTCTCCTCCTGCCCCAATCCCTCCCAGCATCAGTCTTTTCCAATGAGTCAACTCTTCGCATGCGGTGGCCAAAGTACTGGAGTTTCAGCTTTAGCACAGACTTTAAAACTCAATCTCTCTTTGTTAGGTGACAATGGGTATTGATCTTTTGTTATTCCTTGATGATTACTTGCTAAAATGTTTCATTCATTACTATGCATGATTTGTAAACTTCCTACTGTTCTCAGAAATAGCAAATATGTTAATCTGTAAGCAGAGCATAGAATTTTGTGGACCATGGTCTTTCTCAACTGCTGTGGCATGAATTTTGACTGACACTCCTGGAGATATTTATGAAAAAGGAATTTGAACCTCATGGAGTAGAGAGAGAAAATAACCACTTCCACAGAAACAATAATACAAAGTTCTTGATTTCTGTGTCTGCTGAATTAGAAAAGGAATTATTTACAATCAATGGAAATTCATGCAGATATGAATGAAATGCAAGGTTGCAATGTTTAATATTTTCTCCAAGGAAATTATTTTCTTTATCTGGTTCTATATACCTTTTAATTTTTTATTTGAAGTATAGTTGATTTATGATATTATATTAGCTTCAGATGTACAGCACAGTGATTCAATATTTTTATGGATTATATGTCATTTAAAGTTATTACAAAAATATTTCCCTGTGCTGTACAATATGTGCTTGGTGCTTATTTCTTTTATACATATTATTTTGTACCTTTTAAACCCTTACCCCTGACTCACCTGTTCCACCTTCTCTCTCCCCACTGGTAACCAATAGTTTGTTTTTCATATCTGTGAGTCTGTTTCTGTTTTGTTATATTTCTTCATTTGTTGTAATCATGTTGTTTGTTTAATATTGAATTATATGAGTTGTTTGTATATTTTGGGTTTTAACCCCTTATAGGTCATATCATTTACAAATATTTTCTCCCATTCAGTAGGTTGTCTTTTCATTTTCATTGATGGCTTTCTTGGCTGTGCAAAAGCTTTTAAGTTCAATTAGGTCTCATTTGTTTATTCTTGTTTCTTTGGCCTCTAGAGACTAATCCAGAAAAATATTGGTAGACTATATGTCAGGGTGTTTTGCCTGATTTCTCTTCTAGAAGTTTTATGGCTTTAGGTCTTACATTTAGGTCTTTAATCCATTTAGAGTTTATTTTGTATATGGTGTAAGGAAATATTTTAATCGTAATTCTTTTACCAGTAGTTTTCCTAGCAATATTTATTGAAGAGATGGTCTTTTTTCCATTGTGTATTTTTACCTCTGTTCTTGTGGACTAACTGACCATGGATTTATTTCTGTTCCATTGGTCTATGTGTATACTTTGTGCCAGTATCATGCTGTTTTTGATGAAAGTGAAAGTGGAGAGTGAAAAAGTGGGCTTAAAACTCAACATTCAGAAAACGAAGATCATGGCATCCGGTCCCATCACTTCATGGCAAATAGATGCGGAAACAGTGGAAACAGTGTCAGACTTTATTTTTTAGGGCTCCAAAATCACTGCAGATGGTGACTGCAGCTGTGAAATTAAAAGACGCTTACTCCTTGGAAAGAAAGTTATGACCAACCTAGATAGCATATTCAAAAGCAGAGACATTACTTTGCCAACAAAGGTCCGTCTAGTCAAGGCTATGGTTTTTCCTGTGGTCATGTATGGATGTGAGAGTTGGACTGTGAAGAAGGCTGAGCACCGAAGAATTGATGCTTTTGAACTGTGGTGTTGGAGAAGACTCTTGAGAGTCCCTTGGACTGCAAGGAGGTCCAATCAGTCCATTCTGAAGGAGATCAGCCCTGGGATTTCTTTGGAAGGACTGATGCTAAAGCTGAAACTCCAGTACTTTGGCCACCTCATGTGAAGAGTTGACTCATTGGAAAAGACTCTGATGCTGGGAGGGATTGGGGGCAGGATGAGAAGGGGACGACAGAGGATGAGATAGCTGGATGGCATCACTGACTTGATGGACGTGAGTCTGAGTGAACTCCGGGAGTTGGTGATGGACAGGGAGGCCTGGCGTGCTTTGATTCATGGGGTCACAAAGAGTAGGACACGACTGAGCGACTGAACTGAACTGAACTGAACATGCTGTTTTGATTACTGTAGCTTTGTAGTCTGCAGTCAGGGAGCATGATATCTCCAGCTTCATTATTTTTTTCTCCTCAAGATTGCTTTGACAATTAGGGGTCTTTTGTTGTTCTATAAAAAATTTAGGATTATTTATCCTAGTTCTGTGAAAGATGTCATGGGTCTTTTGATAGGGATTGCGTTAAATCTTGGATGACTTTGGGTAATATGGATAATTTAACAATATTAATTCTTCCAATCAAAGAACATGGGATATTTTTCACTTTCTTTGTTTTAATATCATCTTTAATTTCTTTCATCGGTGTTTTTCATGGTTTTTCAGAGAATATAGATCTTTTATCTCCTTGCTGTTGTTGTTCAGTTGCTAAGTTGTATCCCACTCTTTGCAATCCCATGAACTGCAGCATGTCAGGCTTCCCTGTCCTTCACTATCTCTGAGAGTTTGCTCAAACTCATGTCCAGCGAGTCTGTGATGCCATCCAACCATCTCATCCTTTGTTGCCCTCCTCTCCTCTTGCCCTCAGGCTTTCCTAGAATCAGGATATTTTCCAAAGAGTTGACTCTTTACATCAGGTGGCCAAAGTATTTTATCCCTTTGGCTAAGTTTATTCCTAGATATATATATATTTTTTTGATATGGTTTTAAATGGGATTGTTTTTGCTCCCTGGTGGTTTATTGTTAGTAAATAGACAAGCAAGAGATTTAATTTTGTATCTTGCAACTTTACTAAATTTATTTATTAGTTCTAAAGCTTTTTGGTGGAGAATTTTTTTTCCATGTATAGTATCATGTCATTTACAAATAGTCACAGTTTTTCTTCTCTTTGGATTTGGATGCCTTTTATGTCTTTTCTTTGTATTCTGTGATTAGGACTCCCAGTACTTTATCTAATAGAAGTGGTAAGAGTGGGCATTCCTCCTGAATTGCTTCCTGAATTTAGAGGAAAAGATTACAACTTTTTCACCATTTAGTATAATATTAACTGTGGGATTGTCATAAATGGTCTTTATTGTGTTGCGATATTTTCCTTCTATATAAACTTTAATGAGAATTTTTGTTATGAATAGATGTTGAATTTTTTCAAATACTTTCTTTGCATCTATTGAGATGATCATGTAATTTCTAATTTTTCTTTTGTTAGTGGGATGTATCACATTTCTTGATTTGTGAATATTGAACCATCTTTGTTTCCCTGGAATATATTCCACTTGATTATAGTGTATGATCTCTTTCATGTATTGTTGGATTAGATTTGCTGCTATTTTGTTGAGGATTTTTCTGCCTATATTCATCAAAGATATTGGCCTATAATTTTTTCTCACTGTAGTGTCTTTGTCTTGTTTTGGTTTCAGGGTAGTGTTGGACTTGAAGAATGAATTTAGGAGTGTTCTTTCCTTTTAACTTTTGGGGATAGTTTTAGAAGGTTACTCAAAGAATGCTCAAACTATAGCACAATTGCACTCACCTCACATGCTGGGAAAGTAATGCTCAAAATTCTCCAAGCCAGGCTTCAACAGCACACCATAAACTTCGAGATGTTCAAGCTGGTTTTAGAAAAGGCAGAGGAACCAGAGATCAAATTGCCAATATCCACTGGATCACTGAAAAAGCAAGAGAATTCCAGAAAAACATCTACTTCTGCTTTATTGAAAATGCCAAAGCCTTTGACTATGTGGATCACAATAAACTGTGGAAAATTCTTCAAGAGATGGAAATACCAGACCACTTGACCTACCTCTTGAGAAATCTGTATTCAGGTCAGGAAGCAACAGTCAGAACTGGACATGGAACAACAGACTGGTTCCAAATAGGATAAGGTGTATGTCAAGGCTGTGTATTGTCACCCTGCTTATTTGACTTATATGCAGAGTACATCATGCTGGGCTGGAAGAAGTACAAGCTGGAATCAGGATTGCCAGGAGAAATATCAATAACCTCAGATATGCAGATGTCACCACCCTAATGGCAGAAAGTAAAGAAGAACTAAAGAGCCTCACTTTCAGAAAGTGAAAGAGGAGAGTGAAGAAGTTGGCTTAAAGCACAACATTCAGAAAACTAAGATCATGGCATCTGGTCCCACCATTTCATGGCAAATAGATGGGGAAACAGTGGAAGCAGTGGCAGACTTTACATTTTGGGCTCCAAAATCACTGTAGATGGTGACTGTAGCCATGAAATTAAAAGAACGCTTACTCCTTGGAAGGAAAGTTATGACCAGCCTAGACAGCATATTCAAAAACAGAGACATTACTTTGCCAACACAGGTCCATCTAGTCAAGGCTATGGTTTTTCCACTGGTCATGTATGGATGTGAGAGTTGCACTATAAAGCAAGCTTAGCACCAAAGAACTGATGTTCTTGAACTGTGGTGTTGGAGAAAACTCTTGAGAGTCCCTTGGACTGCAAGGATATCCAACCAGTCCATCGTAAGGAAGATCAGTCCTGAGTGCTCATTGGAAGGACTGATGTTGAAGCTGAAACTCCAATACTTTGGCCACCTGATGCGAAGAGCTGACTGATTTGCAAAGACCCTGATGCTGGGAAAGATTGAAGGCAGGAGGAGAAGGGGATGACAGAGGATGAGATGGTTGGATGGCATAACCTACTCAATGGACATGAGTTTGAGTAAGCTCCAGGAGTTGGTGATGGACAGGGAGGCCTGGCTTGCTGCAGTCCACAGGGTCACAAAGAGTCGGACATGACTGAGCGACTGAACTGAACTGAAGTGAACTTAGAAGGTTACATAATGGTATTCTTTACATATTTAGTAGAATTCCCCTGTGATGCTGTCTGGTCCTGGATTTTTGTTTGTTGGAAGTTTTTTCAATAACAATTTCAATTTCAGTACTGGTGATCAATCTGATCAGATTATCTGCTTCTGTCTAATTTGGACTTGCCAGGTTTTATGTTTCTAGAAAATTTTCCATTTATTCTAGGTTGACCTATTTGTTGTCATGTAATTATTTGTAGTATTCTCTTATATTTTGTGTCTCTGTGGTATTTTAAAAATTTTCTCCTCTTTAATTTTTTATTTTATTTATTTGTTCCTCTCTCTTCTTTTTGATAAGCCTGGTTAAAGTTTATCTTCTAAAAAACCCAGATCTTGTTTTTATTGATTTTTCTTTTCTCCTTTTTTTTTTTCTTTTTGGCTTATTTTATTTATTTTCTCTCTAAACTATATTATTTTCTTTCTTCTGCTGACTTGGGGATTTCTTTGTTCTTCTCTAATTCCTTTAGATGGTAGATTAGGTTGTTTATCTGAGATTTTTCTAATCTCTTGAGGAAGACCTATATTACTATAAGCTTTCCTTTTCTTTTACTGCATTCCATAGGTTTTGCTAAGTTATGTTTCCATTTTCATTTGTCTTGAGGTATTTTCTGATTTTCTCTTTGCTTTCTTAATTGACCTTTTGGTTTTCTAGCAGCATGTTTAACCCTCATGTGTTTGTCTTTTTCCCATTTTTGTTTCTGATTGAGTTATATCTCATGTCCTTGAGGTCAGAAAAATAGATTGATATAGTTTCTATCCTCTTAAATTTATTGAGGTTTGTTTTGTTTCTTAGCATGTGATCCATCCTTGAGAAAACTCCATACACACTTGAAAAGAATGTGTATTCTCCTGTTTTTGAATGGGATGTTCTGGAGATAGCTACTGAGCCAAACTAGTTTATGGTGTCATCTTAAAGCTCTGTTGCCTTGTCGATTTCCTGTCTAGAGGATCTGTCCTTTAATGTAAGTGGGGTGTTAAAATTCCCCACTATCATCGTATTATTGTCAGTTTCTCCCTTTATGTCTGTTAATATCTGCTTTATATATTTAGGTATATCACCTTTTAATTTGGATTTACTCCTGCTGAAATTTCTCCCAGCACTGATTTTACAAAGTATTATATAGAAAACAAAGGAAACAAATAAAATGCTATAAAATCACCATAAGTTTTCTAGAAATAGAGGAAGGAATATTTTTTCCTTTCAGTCTTCCCTTTGTGCATCCATCCCTCCCTTCTCTCATGCTCTCATTCTCAATCCTGTTCTCACTCTCTTATCCTCTTGCTCTTTCTTTTTATGCTTCCTGATTTAGGTTGTTACGTCAAATCTGATCCCACTTGTCACTTTTGAAGTAAGACTATATGAAATCTTTTAAAAAACATTATTTTAACATGAATAAGCCATAACTGCTGTGATAGGAACATGTTTTCTTATGTAAGATGGCATAATCTTCACTTAGACAAGGATATTCATAAAAAGAGTGCCATTCCTAATTTTCAGACTTGGAAATGCCTTGTGGCTGTTTTAAAATGGTTTACTCACTGTGGATTCAAAACTAGGGAAATTCTTAGTTCTTGTTTCTTTCAATAATTTTAGCAAACATCTGCTAAGAGCTCCCAGGGGTATATTTTGCACAGAACTGAAATATGACTGCTGGTAAAGCTAAGAGCCTGCTACTTTCCAAATATGTAACCCAGCTAATATGCATTACAATTTAATAAATCCATGAATGGATATTATATGGAGATTGCAGGCCAGATGTTCCCTGTTAAAACAAGTCAGAGGAAGAGGCATTGTAGCTAGAGGGATTCAAGTTCAATATAAGAAAGTGAAAGAAGTTTCTGGGGAGATTTTTGAATGCCCTATGAAGATTCTTACTCAGAATGTGGAATGTTATCAATGCTGGCCTTGATTTCCAAGTTGTGCAAGTTAAAAAAAGAACAAAAATATCAACTTGGATTTTAAACTTAGATGAAAATTATTGTATTTACTGAAACAAGTTCTCAAGCAATACTGAAAGTAAGGAGGAAATTTTCCACTTAAAATTTCTGGAGTTAAAATAGAATCTGTTGACCCTCTCTGTCTCTGTCTCAATGTAGCAAAAAGTGAATCCTCTCAGATCACAGAAGTGACTTCAGGCTTTGTACCAAGCCTCTACCATCACAACTTTCTCACTGAACTTCTCAATAAACTCTCTGTCTGTTACCTTGACACCAGAGTGAGTAAGACTGCAGTAAGACTGAAGTAACAGTGGTTCCTTCAATTCATACAGTAGCCTTCTGATATTGAATGCTTTCTTGTTTAGTGTCTCATTTAATCTTTCCAACAACCCTACAAAGCAGGCATAATCTTCTCCATTCCCTGATTAGAAAAGTGAGAATCATGGGGTGACCGATGCAAAATTATCTATTTGTAAGTAGCAAAGCCAAGGGTAAAATTAAGTTTCAATCCTAGTTAAGGGCTCTGGTATTATATTTCAGTAATTTTGGTGCACTCATCATTTTCTTCAAAGGGTGCCCCGCCTTGTGACAATGTGGCTGATTTGTTTGGAATGACACAGCATATCCACCCTTATAAGAAACTGCAAGGAAAGTTCTCAGATTGGAGCTTTCCAAAAAGCATCCTTGATGCAGAATATTCCTATTTATCCTTTCACTATAAGCATTGACAGCCTGGTTTTCCCACTCATTGCTTCTGTGGCAAGTTATTTCATATATGTATGTGTCAGTTTTCTCATCTGTATAAAAGGAAATAACAATAATAGCATCTACCTCAAAGGTCTGTTTTGAAGGCAGCTAAGTTAATGCCTGCAAGGTGTTTGGAGAAAACTGTGTTTAGAATATGTGGACTGAAAATGTTGGTTAATACCACAAGTTTGCTATCAACTTGAGATGCCAAACTTGGCTTCCAAACATGTGGCAAGATAATTATTAAATAATTTTATAAAAATTATCTATAAATATGCCTCTTTTTAAGTTACTGGAAAATGAAAGAATGAATAAAAAGTAGTATTTGCCTGAAAGAGATTTGTCATTCAGTGGTGGAGATATGGAATATATACACATTTCTATAGTCCAAGGCACAATAAGTAATGTAAGACTAGAGCGCAAAGGGAGTAGACATTCTTAACAACTGGAAGGATCTGATAATATTTCTAAGTGTGGCGAGGTTTGAATATTATATTTGCCTTGAATCTCCACAGGATCTGGCTCAGTGGCTGCAACATAGGTGATCAGTGGCTATATGTGGAGTGACTAAGTATGGCAGGTGGAGGTCAAAGATTTGGGGAAAGCTTCTTTAGAGGGGAAAGAGTATAAACCAAGCACAGAAGCATAAAAAGGATCCATTTAGGAAGTTCTAGAACTAACAGCCGAAAAAGATGTCCTTTTTATTACAGATGATAGGAATGCAAAAGTAGCAAGTCAAGAGATACCTAGAGTAACAGGCAAATTTGGCCTTGGAGTACAAAATGAAGCGAGTCAAAGGTGAATAGAGTTTGCCAGGAGAACACACTGGTCATAGTAAACTACTTCTTCCAACAACACAAGAGAAGACTCCACACATGGACATCACCAGATGGTCAATACCAAAATCAGATTGATTGTATTCTTTGCAGCCAGGGATAGAGAAGCTCTATACAGTCAGCAAAAACAAGACTGGGAGATGACTGTGGATCAGATCATGAACTCTGTATTGCCAAATTCAGACTTAAATTTAAGAAGTAGAGAAAACCACTAGACCATTCAGGTATGATCTAAATCAATTTCTGTATGATTATACAGGGAAAGTGACAAATAGATTCAAGGGATTAGATCTAATAGAATGCCTGAAGAACTATGGATAGAGGTTTGTGACATTGTACAGGAGGCAGTGATAAACACCATCCCCAAGAAAAAGAAAAGCAAACATGGAAAATGGTTGTCTGGGGAGGCCTTACAAAGAGCTGAGAAAAGAAGAGAAGCTAAAGGCAAAGGAGAAAGGGAAATATATACCCACTTGAATGCAGAGTTCCAAAGAATAGCAAGGAGAGATAAGAAAGCCTTCCTCAGCGATCAGTGCAAAGAAATAGAGGAAAACAATAGAATGGGAAAGACTAGAGATCTCTTTAAGAAAATTAGAGATATCAAGGGGACATTTCATGCAAAGATGGGCTCCATAAAGGACAGAAACTGTATGGACCTAATAGAAGCAGAAGATATTAAGAAGAGGTGCAAGAGTACACAGAAGAACTGTACAAAAAATATTTTAATGACCCAGATAACCATGATGGTGTGATCACTCACCTAGAGCCACACATCCTGGAATGCCAAGTCAAGTGGACCTTAGAAAGCATCACTATGAACAAAGCTAATGGAAGTGATGGAATTCCAGTTGAGCTATTTCAAATCCTAAAAGATGATGCTATGAAACTGCTGTACTCAATATGCCAGCAAATTTGGAAGACTCAGTAGTTGCCACAGGACTGCCAAAGGTCAGTTTTCATTCCAATCCCAAAGAAAGGCAATGCCAAAGAATGTTCAAACTACCTCACAATTGCATTCATCTCACATGCTAGCAAGGTAATGCTCAAAATTCTCCAAGCCAGGCTTCAACAGTATGTGAACCGAGAACTTCCAGATGTTCAAGCTAGTTTTAGAAAAGGCAGAGGAACCAGAGATCAAATTGCTAACATCCACTGGATCATGGAAAAAGGAAGAGAGTTCCAGAAAAACATCTACTTCTGCTTTATTGACCATGCCAAAGGCTTTGACTCTGTGGATCTCAGCAAACTGTAGAAAATTCTTAAAGAGATGGGAATACCAGATCACCTGACCTGCCTCCTGAGAAATGTGTATGCAGGTCAAGAAGCAACTGTTAGAACTGGACATGGAACAACAGATTGGTTATAAATTGGGAAAGGAGCTCATCAAGGCTGTATATTGTCACCCTGCTTATTTAACTCATATGCAGAGTACATCATGTGAAATGCTGGGGTGAATGAAGCACAAGCTGGAATCAAGATTGCCAGGAGAAATTTCAGTAACCTCAGATATGTAGATGACATCACCCTTATGACAGAAAGCAAAGAAGAAATAAAGAGACTCTTGGTGAAAGCGAAAGAGGAGAGTGCAAAGTTGGCTTAAAGCTCAACATTCAGAAAACTAAGATCATGGCATCCAGTCCCATCACTTCATGGCAAATAGATGGGGAAAGAATGGAAACAGTAACAGACTTTATTTTTATTGGCTCCAAAATCACTGCAGATGGTGACTGCAGCCATGAAATTAAAAGATTAAACATTTCTCCTTGGAAGAAAAACTATGACCAACTTAGACAGCATACTATAAAGCAGAGACATTACTTTGTCAGCCAAGGTCCGTCTAGTCAAAGCTATGGTTTTTCCAGTAGTCATATATGGATGTGAGAGTTGGGCTTTAAAGCAAGCTGAGTATCGAATAATTGATGCTTTCAAACTGTGGTTTTGGTGAAGACTCTTGAGAATCCTTTGGACTGCAAGGAGATCCAACCAGTCAATCTTAAAGGAAATCAGTCCTGAATATCCATTGGAAGGAATGATGCTGAAGCTGAAACTCCAATGCTTTGGCCACATGATGTGAAGAACTGACTCAATGGAAAAGACCCTGATCCTGGGAAAGATTGATGACAGGAGGAGAATGGGACAACAGAGGATGAGATGTTTGGATGGCATCACTGACTCTATGGAGATGAGTTTGAGTAAGCTCCAGGGGTTGATGATGGACAGGGAAGCCTGGAGTGCTGCAGTCCATGGGGTTACAAAAAGTCAGACATGACTGAGTGACTGAACTGAACTGAGGAAGTCTATGCTAGTGGATTCATGTTTTGGCAGTCAGTGATAAAGCAATTATCAAGGCAGATTTAGTCTGAGATATTGGATCATCTTGAATGACATTCTACAGTTTAAAATTTTACGTGATACCATTGGAGACAAGCAGAACCTCAGGTAGTTCCAAGAAGGATCTGGTAATTGGATATGAACTATAAGACCATGCATTTTATGATTTTGAGGAATGTTAAGATAGTGATTGTATATTCAATATTAACAAGACCACAGCCACTCCTAAGTTTGCCCATGTTATCGGTCAAAAATTATTAGTTGGACTTCTTGTCCTCAACTCTCAAGAACTCCAGTAAGATGGGCTTGGAAAATGGCATATAGAACAGAATCCTAAGAAACATCTTTGCTTTCCCTAAGCCTAGACTCTAACCTGGGAACTGTGTTCTTGCCAGTCTCAGGGAAGGACAGAAACTTTTGGGATTAGTGGACTAAAATTTATATGAAAGAGAACTGATGATCAAGGCAACTGGATGATTCAGTCTCCTCTATGTGGGAGAAGTCCTGGGCTACTTTGCCTCTCCTGGCCCATAAAAGGAGAAAGTGTAAGAATGTGCCATGGCAATGGGTGTGATCATTAATCCACCGTGAGCTACTCATTAGTAAATGCAGCCTAGGCACATGCCTAGAATCTGACTCATTAAATGAGTGTCCTTCTTCCTAGAGGAAAAAAAAAAAAAGGTTCAGGGGAAAGCAAATGTTTATATTTTCAGAGTCCTACCTGAAAGATGGCTTATAGAGAGCTGTTAGAGACAAAAAGTTTGAGTGAGATCAATGCTATGAGAAAAGACAGTTTGATTTCAAAGACGTCAAAGAATCTGATCAGATGTTGGGATGAGAGATACATTGAAGATGATTATCATTTTCCCATCCTTGTGACTGAGAGGATGGTGTTACTACACTAAATGAAATAAGCAATGAAGAGGTCATGATATTTCTCTTATTTTGCAATTTTACTGTAGTCTTAAAACATAAATGCTGTACCCTGAAGGCTAATAAGGGCTACAAGTTAATTAACAGTTAATGTTACAATATTAAGAGAAAGGGAAGGATGAAACTACCTTTTACTCTTTTTCTAGAGAATAAGAAATAGGAAGGTAGGTTTTTTTCAAGAGGCAAGTAAGCTCAGGGTCCTGGAAAAAATGGCTGCTTGTTTGACATGCTTTTTTGTGTCTCAGAGGATCTCAGACATCTAAGAGGTGCTGAAAGCTTTTGGAAGGATTATGTAAAAAAAAAATTGTGAAAGAAGGCAGTCAAAGAAGTTATTCTCTAGGCAGTATTTTCATAGTTGAACAGAGAGTCTTTGCTCTTGGAATTGTTTAGGTATATGAAAGAAAAGAAGGAACTCCTTTTTAAAGCCAACAATGGTATTTTAAAAAGAAGGGCAGGAGCAAGATGATGATTCTTGGCTCATAAAGAAAGATATGTATATGTATCTGAGCACTTGCCTTAGACTTACTAAAGGGAACTGATGATGGGTGAGGATAGACAACTGAGACAAGATGTGCTGAAATGTAATTGATACTCCTGGCTAATATTTGGTAAGACAAGAGAAAAACTTACGGCAGAAAAGGGACTCAGATTCAGTGACTTGCTAAAAAGTCATGTTATTTAAGAGAACACTACAATTAATCAGTGAAGAAGAAAATGGCAACCCACACCAGTATTCTTGCCTGGAGAATCTCATGGACAGAGGAGCCTGGCAGAGTACAGTCAATGGGATCATAAAGAGTTGGACACAACTGAGTGACGGAGCACAAAAGGCACATAGTTAATGAGGACCAACTCTAGACACAGATCGGAAGGCCCGGGAGCTGGAGACTTAGGCATTCATCAGAGGGAAGGATGAACAATGTCCAAGATGGCAATTTGAGCCACAGAGGCAAGGGTAATAGTAGGGCTGAAACTTCGATTGGTGGCTGGGGAAAATTGTAAGAACCCAGTGTAGAAATAGGAAGAAAAGCTTTGATAAATGAGTTTTCATTTGGGTTCTTACGAGTACAAGAGTCAGTTCTCAAAATGAGTTGTCTTGAGTCCTTATAAAAGAATGAGTAAGCTCTTCGTATACCTATATGGAATGATCCCACAGAATAAAACAAAAGAAATACAGAGTGCTTGGTATAGTGTGCTCACAATTGAGTACAATAGAAGGTGCATGGCTATATATAGCCATATAATTTATCTCAGAACTTCTGGAAGGATCCACAAGAATGTAATAATTGTTTCTTGGTAAGAGGTAATGGAGAACTGAGAAAAAGAAAAAAAGGGGATGGAAAGAAGACTTCAACTCATACTAAGTGCTGCTTGGGGTTATGCGTGTGGGGAAGGGTAGAAAATGAGGTGGCACTCACCTCACATCATGGAGAGAAATTTTCTGTTTCAATAAGTTGTTGCAAATATTTATCACTGGGCTTTACCTGGCTCAGTGGTAAAGAATCCGCCTGCCAATGCAGGAGATACGGGTTTGATTCCTGACCTGGGAAGATTCTCCATGCTGAGGAGCAACAAAGCCCATGCACCATAACTACTGAGCCTGTGCTCCA
>NW_011494640.1:8978517-8988749 GCF_000754665.1 Bison bison bison
CCACAACAAGAGGAGCCACCTCACTGAGAAGCCCAAGTGCTACAACTAGAGGGTAGCCCCAGCTTGCTGAGACCAGAGAAAAGACCGCCAAGCAGCAAAGACCCAGACAGCTAAAATAAATGAATAAATACATAAAATTATAAAAAACTTCATCATCCATAATTTTACATGTTTAATGTGTAAGTTAAAAATTTTAACTCACAAAAATGTGAGTCCAGATTAAAGACAAATTTCCTTGGAGAATAGAAGTCAGTCAAAATCACTTATGTTCAGGGCTCCTTGGATCTCTAAGTCTTTCTTGATTTTATCAGTGGTATAGTTAGAAATCAGGGGCAAACCTAAGGGATGAACAAATGATTCATATGTGAAATTGTGAAGTAAATTCCATGTGGCAATAGCTGATAGAACTTTTCCTGGACCCAAGTACTGAATTTTAGACTCTTTTGTTGACTATAAAGGCTACTCCATTTCTTCAAAAGGATTCTTTCCCACAGCAGTAGTTATAATTGTCATCTGAATTAAATTCACCCATTTTGATATATTTTAGTTCATTTATTCCTAAAATGCCAATGTTCACTCTTGCCATCTCCTGTTCGACAACTTCTTATTTAGTTTGATTCATGGACCTAACATTCCAGATTCCTATGCAAAATTCTTCTTTCCAGCATCAGACTTTAATATCACCACAAGGCATATCCACACTTGGGCATTGTTTCCACTTTGGCTAAGTGGAAAGGAATGAATCTCTTCATTCCTTCTGGAACTATTTCCCCACTCTTCTCCAGTAGCATAGTTGTCACCTACTGACCTGGGGAATTCATCTGTCAGTGTCCTAACATTTTGTCTTTTTATACTGTTCATGGGGTTCTCAAGGCAAGAATACTGAAGTGGTTTGCATTCTCTTCTCAAGTGGAAGACGTTTTGTCAGAGCTCTCCACCATGACCCATCCATCTTGGGTGGCTCTACATGGCATGGTTCATGGTTTCACTGAGTTAGATAAGGCTGTGATCCTGATGATCAGTTTGGTTAGTTTTCTGTGATTGTGGTTTTAATTCTGTCTGCCCTCTGATGTATGAGGATAAGAGGCCTGTGGAAGCTTCCTGAAGGGAAGGACTGTCAGTGGGGTAAACTGGGTCTTGCTTGGGTGGGCTGAGCCAGGTTCAGTAATCTTTAATCCAATTTACTGTTGATGGGTGGAGCTGTGTTCCCTTCCTATAGTTTGGCCTGAGGTTAAACTGTGTTAGGGGTAATGGCTATAAGTGACTGCCTTTGAAAGGAATTATGCCAGCACATCAGGGCTCCCAGGACTGTTGTACTGAGTGCTCTTGACTGTTGACCCACGTCTCTGCAGGAGACTCCTGGACACTCACAGGCAATTCTGTATCAGCCTCTAATGACCCAGATAACCACCATGCTGTGACACTCAGCTAGAGTCAGACATCTTGGAGTGTGAAGCCAAGAAGCATCACTTAAGAAACACTACTTAGGAAGTCTTAAGAAGCATCACTACAAACAAAGCTAGTAGAGGTGATGGAATTCCAGTTGAGCTATTTCAAATCCTAAAAGATGATGCTATTAAAGTGTTGCACTCAATATGCCAGCAAATTTGGAAAACTCATCAGTGGCCAAAGGGCTGGAAAAGGTCAGTTTTTCATTCCAATCCCAAAGAAAGGCAATGTCAAAGAATGTTCAAACTACCTCACAATTGCACTCATCTCACACATTAGCAAAGTACTGTCAAAATTCTCCAAACGAGGCTTCAACAGTACATGAACTGAGAACTTCCAGATGTTCAAGCTGGATTTAGAAAAGGCAGAGGAACCAGAGATCAAATTGCCATCATCTGTTGGATCATTGAAAAAGCAAGAGAGTTCCAGAAAAACATCTATTTCTGCTTTATTGACAATGCCAAAGCTTTTGACTGTGTGGATCAAAAGAAACTGGAAAATTCTGAAAGAGATGGGAATACCAGACCACCTTACCTGCCTCCTGAGACATTTGTACGCAGGTCAAGAACCAACAGTTAGAACGGGACATGGAACAATAGACTGGTTCCAACTTGGGAAGGGAGTATGTCAAGCCGTATATTGTCAACTCTGCTTATTTACCTTATATGCAGAGTTCAGTTCAGTTCAGTCTCTCAATTGTGTCCAACTCTTTGTGACCCCATCGACTGCAGGATGTCAGGCTTCCCTTTCCATCACTAACTCCCAGAGCTTACTCAAACTCATGTCTATAGAGTCAGTGATGCCATCCAACCATCTCATTATCTCTAGTCCAGTTTTCCTCCCACCTTCAATCTTTCTCAGCACCAGGGTCTTTTCAAATGAGTCAGCTCTTCACATCAGGTGGCCAAAGTATAGGAGTTTCAGCTTCAGCATCAGTCCTTTCAATGAATATTCAGGACTGATTTCTTTTAAGATGGACTGGTTGGATCTCCTTGCAGTACAAGGGATTCTCAAGAGTCTTCTCCAAACCACAGTTCAAAAGCATCAACTCTTTGGTGTTAAGCTTGCTTTATCATCCAACTCTCACACCCATACGTGACTACTGGAAAAACCATAGCCTTGACTAGATGGACCTTTGCTGGCAAAGTAATGTCTCTGCTTTTTAATATGCTGTCTAGGTTGATCATAACTTTTCTTCTAAGGAGAAAACATCTTCTAATTTCATGGCTTCAGTCACCATCTGCAGTGTTTTTGGAGTTCAAGAAAATAAAGTCTGTTACTATTTCCATTGTTTTCCCCATCTATTTCCCATGAAGTGATGGGACCAGATGCCATGATCTTAGTTTTCTGAATGTTGAGTTTTAAGCCAACTTTTTCACTCTCCTCTTTCACTTTCATCAAAAGGCTCTTTATTTCTTCTTTGATTTCTGCCATAAGTGTGATTACATCTGCATATCTGTGGTTATTGATATCTTTCCCAATAATCTTGATTCCATTTATGCTTCATTCAGCCCAGCATTTAAAATGATGTATGCTGCATTTAAGTTAAATAAGCAGGCTGACAATGTATAGCCTTGACATACTTCTTTCCCAATTTGGAATTCCACATTCAGTTCTTTTGCTTCTTGACTTGCATACAGCTTTCTTAGGAGGCAGGTCAGGTGGTTGGCATCTCTTTAAGAATTTTCCACAGTTTGTTGTGATCCACAAAATCAAAGGCTTTGGCATAGTCAATAAAGCAGAAGTAGATGTTTTTCTGGCACTCTCTTGCTTCTTTGGTGATCCATCAGATGTTGGCAATTTGATCTCTGGTTCCTCTGCTTTTTCTAAATCCAGCTTGAACATCTGGAAGTTCACAGCCCAGTACTGTTGAAGCCTGGCTTCAAGAATTTTGAGCATTACTTTGCTAGTGTGTGAGATGAGTGCAATTGTGAGAGAGTGTGAACATTCTTTGGGATTGCCTTTCTTTGGGATTGGAATGAAAACTGACCTTTCCAGTCCTATGGTCACTGCTGAGCTTTCCAAATTTGCTGGCATATTGAGTGCAACACTTTAATAGCATCATCTTTTTAGGATTTGAAATAGCTCAATTGGAATTCCATTACCTCCACTAGCTTTATTCATAGTGATGCTTCCTAAGGCACACTTGACTTGGCATTCCAGGATGTCTAGCTCTAGGTGAGTGACCACACCATCGTGGTTATCTGGGTCATGAAGTTCTTTTTTTTGTATAATTCTTCTGTGTATACTTGCCACCTCTTCTTAATATCTTCTGCTTCTGTTAGGTCCATATCATTTCTGTCCTTTATTTTGCCCATCTTTGCATGAAATGTTCCCTTAGTATCTCTAATTTTCTTGAAGAGATCTCTAGTCTTTTCCATTCTATTTTCCTCTATCTCTTTGCACTGATCACTGAGGAAGGCTTTCTTATTTCTCCTTGCTATTCTTTGGAACTCTGCATTCAAATAGGTATATCTTTCCTTTTCTCCTTTGCCTTTTGCTTCTCTTCTTTCCTCAGCTATTGGTAAGGCCTCCTCAGACAACCATTTTGCATATTTGCATTTCTTTTTCTTGGAGATGGTCTTGATTGCTGCCTCCTATACAATGTCATGAACCTCTGCCCATAGTTCTTCAGGCACTCTATCAGATCTAATCCCTTGAATCTATTTGTCTCTTTCACTGTATAATCATAAGGGATATGATTTGGGTCATACCAGAATGGTCTAGTGGTTTTACCTACTTTCTTCAGTTTAAGTTTGAATTTGGCAGTAAGGTGTTCATGATTGTAACTACAACCAGCTCCTGGTCTTGTTTTTGCTGACAGTATAGAGCTTCACCATCTTCAGCTGCAAAGAATAATAATTAATTTGATTTTGGTACTGGCCATCTGATGATGTCCACCTGTAGAGTCTTCTCTTGTGCTGTTGGAAGAGGGTATTTGGTATAACCAGTGTGTTCTCTTGACAAAACTCTGTTAGTTTTTGACCTGCTTCATTTTGTACTCCAAGGGCAAATTTTCCTGTTACTCAAGGTATCTCTTTACTTCCTACTTTTGCATTCCAGTCCCCTATAATGAAAAATACATCTTTTATGAATGTGAGTTCTAGAAGGTCTTGTAAGTCTTCTTAGAACTGTTCAACTTCAGCTTCTTCAGCATTACTGGTTGGGGCATAGACTTGGATTACTGTGATATTGAATGGTTTGCCTTGGAAACAAACAGAGATCATTCTGTTGTTTTTGAGATTGCATCCAAGTACTGCATTTCAGACTTTTTTGTTGACTATGATAATTACTCCATTTCTTCTGAGTCTTGCCCACAATAGTAGATATAAGGTCATCTGAGTTAAATTCACCCATTGCAGTCCATTTTAGTTCACTGATTCCTAAAATGTTGATGTTCATTCTTGCCATCTCCTGTTTGACCACTTCCAATTTGCTTTGATTCATGGACCTAACATTCCAGGTTCCTATGTAATATTTCTCTTTATAGCCTCGGACTTTTCTTCCATCACCAGCCACATCCACATCTGGGTGTTTTTATTTATTTATTTATTTTTTGCTTAGCTCCATCTCTTCATTCTGGAGTTACTTCTCCACTTTTCTCCAGCAGCATATTGGGCACCTATCGACCTGGGGAGTTCATTTTTCAGTATCCTATCTTTTTGTTTTTTCATACTCTTAATGGGGTTCTCAAGGCAAGAATACTGAAGTGGTTTGCTATTCCCTTCTCCAGTGGACTATGTTTTGTCAGCACTCTCCTCCATGACCCATCCGTCTTGGGTGGCCCTATACAGCATGGCTCATAGTTTCATTGAGTTAGACAAGGCTGCGCTCCATGTGACCAGTTTGCTTAGTTTTCTGTGATTGTGGTTTTCATTCTGTCTTCCCTCTGATGGATAAGGATAGGAGACTTATGGAAGCTTTCTGATGGGAGACCTGAGGTGGAAACTGGATCTTCTTCTGAATGGGCAGGGAATGCTCAGTAAATCTTTGATCCAATTTTCTGTTGATGGGACGGGCTATGTTCCCTCCCTGTTGTTTGACCTGAGGCCAAAATATGGTGGAGGTATTGAAGATAATGGCAACCTCTTTCAAAAGTGCACTCACTGCTGCACTCAGTTCCCCCAAACCTGTAGCTGGTCACCATCAACCCATGCCTATGCCAGAGACTCCTGGGCACTCATGGGCAAGTCTGGGTCAGTCTCTTGTGGGGTCACTGCTCCTTTCTCCTGTGTCCTGGTGCACACAAGGTTTTGTTTGTGCCCTCCAAGAGTCTGTTTCCCCAGTCCTGTGTGAGTTCGGGTGTCTCTGTGGTGGGGCTAATGGCAACTTCCTCCAAGAGGGCTTATGCCATACCCAGGTCTGTTGAACCCAGAGCCCCTGCCCCTCTGGCAGGCCACTGCTGATTCATACTTCTGCAGGAGACACTCATACACAGTTCTGGCTCAGTCTCTGTGGGATCTCTGGGTCCTGGGGTGCACAGGGTTTGTTGAGCCCTCTGAGTGTCTCTGGGGGGTATGAGGTTTGATTCTAAAAAGATTTCGCCCCTCCTGTCATCTTGCTGTGGGTTTTCCTTTGCCCTTGGATGTGGAGTATCTTTTTTTGGTGGCATCCAACATTCTCCTGTCAATGCTTGTTCAGCAGTGAGTTATTATTTTGGAGTTCTCACAGGAGAAGATGAGCTCACGTCCTTCTACTCTGCCATCTTGGAGACTCAGCCTCAGAAGATTTGAGATTCTTCTCATTTCCCTCTCTCCTCAGCATTCCCAACTTGGAAGCTCCATCTTCCATGAATTCATCCATGACTCTTATTTATCATTACAGCACCATAGCCTCTGCTGATTATATGACAAATATCACTAGTCCAGCTACTCTTAATCTAATCAGAATGTGTGTAATATAAGTAAAGTGCCTACAACAGGCTATGGAAAATGGCTTCTAGAGATAGCACATACATGTTAGGAAAACATGTATGGGAAATACGGTAATATGCAGAGTACATCATGCAAAATGCTGGACTGGATGAAGCACAAATGGAATCAAGATTTCTGGGAGAAATATCAATAAACTAAGATATGCAGATGATGCCACACTTACGACAGAAAGCAAAGAAGAACTAAAGAGCCTCTTGATGAAAGTGAAAGAGGAGAGTGAAAAAGTTGGCTTAAGATTCAACACACAGAAAACTAAGATCATGGCATCTGGTCCCATCACTTCATGGCAAATAGATGGGGAAACAATGGAAGGAGTAACAGACTTTATTTTCTTGGACTCCAAAAACACTGCAGATGGTGACTGCGGCCATGAAATTAGAAGATGCTTGCTCCTTGGAAGAAAAGCTACGGCCAACCTAGACAGCATATTAAAAAGCAGAGACATTACTTTGCCAGCAAATATCCATCTAGTCAAAGCCATGGTTTTTCCAGTCGTTATGTATGGATGTGAGATTTGGAGTATAAAGAAAGCTGAGTACCAAAGAATTGATGCTTTTGAACTGTGGTGTCTTGAGAGTCGCCTGAACTACAAGGAGATTAAACCTGTCAATCCTAAAGGAAATCAGTCCTGAATATTGATTGAAAGAACTGATGATGAAGCTGAAACTCCAATACTTTGGCTACCTGATGCAAAGAACTTACTGACTGGAAAAGACCCTGATGCTGGGAAAGATTGAAGGCAGGAGGAGAAGGAGATGACAGAGGATGAGATGATTGGATGTCTTCACTGACTTAATGGACACAACTTTGAGCAAGCTTCAGGAGATGGTGAAGGACAGGGAAGTCTGGCCTGCTGCAGTCCATCGGGTCTCAAAGAGTAGGAGATGACTGAGCAACTGAACAACAGAATTCTTCCTATTTGCAAGCATTTGTTTGTTTGTCTTTTCTAATTGATGTCAGCAACAGTTTGGTTTCAGAAACACCAACAATTAACTCACTAACTGCACCAAACCCAGTAAAACAAACCAGAAAAGAGAGACAGAGATGATGGTGATGAAGTGAAACACTTGCATTTCAAAGTTGTGGTTAGGACTACTTTTCTCTGAAACATTTTTCTGTGAAGTCACACAGAAGCTTACAATACCAATCCATGGTTTATTAAAAGCCTTTCTCCTGCTTGGAACTTCCTCTGAAGTCAGTGGGGACAAAAATGGATAGCAATGTTAGAGTGATGGTGTGCAGGTTCTTACTGTGAGGGAAATCCCATTCAGGATGACTGAAGACTTGTTTTTTTCAAGTTATGGATGCAACATTGACTCTAGATTCAACTTCTGGAGAATCTGGAAATCTTGTGGGAGAATAGATTTATATTCAGGTGTTACCATGTCAAGGAAATCCTTTTAAGTTATGGTCAACCAAAATGTTTTAACAGTGTGCAAAGAGATAATTTAGTTAAGTAATTATAAAGAAAATGTTAAAAACAAAAATTTTTAGGTTTAATCCTGTTTCTGGAATTTCCTCATTTTATTTTCCTCCTTTGCAATCTGAGTGCCTCAGTTCTTGTCACCTCAGAAATGAGGAGATCAATGCTACCTTCAGGAGGATACTAGACAAAACAACTTAAGAAATAGGTGTGAAAGATTAAGAAGTACCATTTTCAGAAACAAATGAGTAACAGATATGAAATGTAAAGTGTGGGGAATATAGTCAATAATAGTGTAGTATCTTTGTATGGTGATAAAGGGTAACCAGATTTATCCTGGTGATCATTTTTAAATATATAGAAATATCGGGTTGCTTTGTGTTTGAACTAACATAGTGTTGTAGGTCAATTATATTTCAAAAAGAAGCAAGGAATAGTAAAGGAGATCAGATTTGTGATTGCCAGAGGCAGGGGTGGGGAGAAGGGGAATTGGATGAAAGTGTTCTAAAGGAACTAACTTACAGTGATAAAATAAATAAGGAATACAGATTTAATAGACAATCTGAGTAATATAATTAACTCAGTTGTATTAAAGTTGTTCAAAGAATAATCCTGAGTTCTTCTTATAAGTAAAATATATATTTTCTTCTTTTATTTTGTATCTATATGAGATGTTCACTAAACTTATTGCAGTAATCATTTTATGATGTATATAAGTCAAATAATAATGCTGTATACTTTAAAGTTATACAGACCTGTCTGCCAATTATATCTCAATAAGACTGGAAGAATAAAAGAAATGTCATAGCAGTCATTCTTCAAGAATGAAATATTAAAATTTTGGTTTTTAAACTTCTCTTTTGGATCTAAAGCTTTTATTTAGCCTTTTATTTCTTCTTGAATGTAAGATAGATTCATGGAGAATTTTCTCCAGTACTCTAGTCTTGTTTATAATAGTAAACTCTTTAGACATTTCATAACTAATGTTTCCAAGTGTTCACAATTAAATATTAATGCATTGAAGTTGAGCTACCGAACACCAATTTCTGGAAGAGAGTCAAACGGTTAACAAACCAACAAATGGTGAGAGCTAGTAAATACTCTGAGATTCAAGCTATTTATCATTGGTGTTTGGTAATTGTGATTTATTGGGGCAAGTTACAATGCTCTGAGTTCATCAGGGTTTCACTTCTGTATTGTGGCCCAGACTTACTGCTTTTGTTTGTAACATAAATCATGTGTGAATACCAAAGACTACAGACCTGCTAACCTTTACGTTTTTTGAATTTTTTTGTATTCTTTCTGTTTCCTTATTAGGAAATCTTAATGGCATGCTCTAATGCATAGTATTTTTCTTAAAAGTAATATAGCCCAGAAATATTGTTTAATATAAGGGTTACTGGAAGACAGATGAGCTTCAAATTTATGGCATTTGACATCTCTTTTTTTTTCCAAACTCTTTTTGGTGTCATCTTGAATTGGAGTCACCTACTCAAAAATCGCTATTTCTTGAAATCCTGACAATAAGTAGTTCATTATCTCATATTCTGGGTAGTTAAAAAATTAGCATACTAAGTATTGCTTTAAGTTACAGGTTACTGTCACTCTTCTTTTATAGATTTCCCTCAGAATGCTTTGCCCTTAAATCTGTACTTGCTAGGTTCCTTCCTGTCATTCAAAGTTCACATCAAATGTCTTTCCTCAAGTAGGAAATGATTTCTAAAGCTCTAATGCTTTCTTAAGTGGTCCCCTGCCATTACTCTCTATCACATTACCTTATTTTATGTCAATATCTGAAATCATCTTACCTATCTGTTTCCTTTTTTATTGTCTGTATCCTTTTAGCAGGAGGAAAACTCCGTGAGGACCGACATCTTGCCCTTTTTGTTTTCAGCTGTATCCTCAGTTTGGGACTCAGCATATAACAGACACTCAATAAATAATTGAATAAATTCAATCAACAAATTAAGCAGAGTTAGCAAGAGCTTTTCCCCCCCTACAGTTTACTATGTGTATAATCTTGAGTACATTATTTAACCCCATTCATCTTATTTCTTTCTTTATAAAATAATTTCAGTGGTTGCTTTAAGGCTGAAAAGTACAATAGCTTTAACTTTGAAAATTCCACTTAATTGGTATTGTTTAATGTCAAGAAGGCCTATTGTATTGGGTTACTTTATTAGCAGATATTTGTAATTATATTTTAGTAAAGCGGTGGTTTTCCTTGGATTTTGAGAGGAAATTTTCTCAATTTATATTTTTTTTCAATTGAGAAAATTTTTAATTTTCCCAATAAAAATTTATATTTTAATTTTCAATTTATATTTATATTTATAAATATAAATTTATGAATATAATTTATATTTATAAATGTATGAATATAATATATATCCATAAATATATATTTATAAATTATATTTTTATAA
>NW_011494640.1:8988849-8992608 GCF_000754665.1 Bison bison bison
CAAAACTAATACAATTATGTAAAGTTTAAAAATAAAATAAAATTAGAGAGAAAAAAAAAATAAATAAAATATAAAATTTTAAATTTATATTTTTCTCAATTATATATTATTTTTATAATTTATAAAGGAAGGAAAAAATACCTCCTTTCTGTTTTAATACTTCTGCTTTCTGATACTTCCTTTCTGTTTTAATATTGACTTGACATCATGGTATGGAAGAAAAAAAGTCACTGTTTAAAAGGACACATATCTCTGGCTGGACTTTGTCAGGAGTTGACTTGAGAGACCGTATTGAATGACCATTTCACTCTGAGTGGTCAGTGATTTTTGAAGGACTTGTGACTATCTATCTTCATTTTTTCCTATAAGTCAAAGCCCAGATTTTAAGCAACTAAGACAAATAGGTGACAACTGGTCTCTTTTCACCTCCTATATTTTGATCAAAGCATATATTCTTACAATATGTTTTAATAACCCTATTTAAAATAGGAAAGAAATCTGATCCTTCTTAATCCTTTCTCATGTTAATTTTCTCCATGGTACTTATAAATTTATCACCATCTAACATCAAGACAAACATACATTTTATTTATTTATCTTCAGTTTGGTTTAATTCAGTAGATGGAAAGCTCCACTTGAGAAAATTTTTCTGTTTCTGCCTATTTTGCTCCCTGTATGTTTGTAGTGTGTCACATAGTAGAAATACAATAAATATTTGTTGAATGATTAGGTGAATACTTCCATGTGTAATTTCTAGATAGTTTTTTTTTTCCTTTTCACTTAATTCATTACCAGAGAAGCAGGACCAATATTTA
This sequence comes from Bison bison bison, assembly GCF_000754665.1. Classification (NCBI taxonomy): domain Eukaryota; kingdom Metazoa; phylum Chordata; class Mammalia; order Artiodactyla; family Bovidae; genus Bison; species Bison bison. Next base: position 8,989,665 of record NW_011494640.1, read on the forward strand.
CTTATGATTTCTCATTAAAAAAATCAGTCACTATTTCGGAACTTAATTTTGTCATTGTTCAGTGCATACTGTACGTGTTAAATACTACAATTTTTCCTTTGGAATGGGAATCGAGAAAAAAATCCTTAAGAAGATATCCAAATTAATTTGCATGCAACCTTATGAGATTCTGATGAATAGGAAGAAAGCAGTATTTTTTTTTTAAAGGCTTCCATGGGTATATAGTTTTGTGGTCTCATACAAAATGCTTCCTATTTTTTAAACCTTTATTAAGGAGGAAGAGAGAGATTTTCTGTATTCTTCTTTGTTGCTAGACAATGAAGTAGGAGGAAAAGATTTTTTTTTTAGATGAGTTAAATTTTCAATAAATTTCATGTTTTTCAAGATAATTTGACCTTTCTGAGTGTCATGCACCCCTTCCCTTTCTCATACTTAACTAGATTAATCTCAGGAGGGAAAAATTGTTGAGCAGAATATTTTTTTCTTCCAGTAAATCAAATTAAGGGCTGTTCAACATTTCAAACGGGGTGGGGGAGCTCTGTGAAGTGTTTTTTTCCCAGAAGAGCAGGCATCCGCTATTCATAAGACTCTAGCAAGCTGAACAACAAAGAGAACTAAATAGCAAATTGCCAGGACTTAATAAAAATCTGAATGACCTTTCCTTCTTAGAGGAAAGGGTCACTGATCCAAAGCATGCTATTGACAAGAACAAGAAAGAAAAATGAATACATGGACTTGGAAGAGTGAATTTTAGGTTAGTTAAACTGAAACCACCTGTTGTTACCAATTATTTTGTTTTTCAAAATGTAAACTCTAAGTGTGAGAAATTCCAGATTACAGAAAGATATTTTTTGGAGTTAAATGAACCAAAAGGAAAAAGATCATTTTCCCTTCTGAAATGCATCCTATCTGTTCAATTTCTCATTCATTCATTCATTCCAGAGGCCCATTGTCTTCTAGACAGAGCAACCTGGAAATAATTACAGTGGTATGACAAATGTCCTAATAAAAATGTGAACAATGCACAGAGAAGGATTTAGTTAACGCTCCCTGCAGAATTTAGACAAAGCTTTTGTCAGAGAGTGACGTTTAAACCATGTTTTAGAGCATAAGGAGGATTTTTCCATCAAGACAACATGGAAGGAACATATTGAACAAAAGGAAATGGCTTTTTCAAAGCAGTCAGAATGAAAGAGAGCAAATAAAAAATGTGTAAGTCTGTTTCACAAGAAGACTTGTTAAGTCATTTTCCTGAATGCTAATATTAATTTTATTTTTAACAATTATATACCTGCTTTTCATGTCTAGCCCAACAAAGTCTCCAATGACCAAATTTAGATGACTAAAACCAGAGTGTCAGGGAGATGTATTTTTAATGGGAATCATTTGTTTAAATCACTGTGGGGAAGAAATGTGTTCACTGACTGGTCAGTTAAATAGCCTAATGTTCTGCAAGCATTTCCAGAATAGCTATTCATAATGATTGGTCCTCTTGTGGGTAAAGTGCTGCTGTTTCCCCACTGCTGGTGATGGAATGTCTTGATTAATATCTCTCACTTTTCTTCATTCTACCTCCTGGGTGTTTTGGCCATGACTTCATGGGAATTCAATGGTTGCTTGGTAGAAATATTCGTACAGTTAGGACAGCCATACTTTCTTTTGAAACAGATGTTTGTTTACTCCCTTGACTCCTTTTGACCTCTTGCCTCCTTTCTTTGCTGCCTTTACCTTTTTCCCATCACCTTCTTTTAGTCTTCTCACAATGAGTTAAGACATGCCCAAGCTCTGATCTTCCTATTCATTTTTCTTAGTCCTTATCATTTACTCAATATTGTAGAGGCTATAAAATTAAATAACAATTCCAAATTGGACTATTCTTGCTTATACTTTAAGTAAATGTATAATTATTTGAGTTTTAAGGTTGTAATAGAAGTACTGGATTGACCAACCCAATACTTTTTTTGTGTGGAAGTATTAGCAATGCTTTCTATTTGATGATAGAATATGTTCTATTATGTTATGATAATATTAAATTTGATTTAATTAGTCTTTATAAATTGCTATACTATGTGAAAATATAATATGTAATAAAATAGAATATTAGTTTTTACATATATCTCATAAGTGTATCCATATCCATAGGTGATAAAAAGAATAAAAACACTATTGCACATAATATTTTATTTTTCAGCTGATGATACTTGTCACATCTAAACATAAATTATGATAATTATTGTCATATAATAACTAATCCATAAGTATTAATTAATCTATGATCCATAAGATAAAATTAATCCATAAGCATTAATTTCCATAAATGAGACATTTATATTTTCACTTTTCTAACACATGCCTAAAATATATGAAAATATATTACACAGAGTGCATCAAGCATATTAATTTCCCATTTAAACAAAAAAGGAATAATACAATTTTCTAAAAACATAAACAAAGGTTTTTAAAAAGTCTTTAGGCTTCTAAAACTAATGGATATCAATAAAATTTAGATGAGGGATTTGTGTAATCCTTATTTGTATCTATATTTAAACATGATTAAATGAGAGTCTGATTGTTTTGTATACACGGTGACATTAACAGGTATTGTTTAGTCAGAAAAATTTTGAATTATTCTGTAAACACAATTTTTATGGGGTGCAACTTGATCTCAAGGGTTGTTATTCCACAGAATCATTAATTTTTGGTATCATATAATGGTAGTTAACAGTTACTTTGTGTAGGCGCCATTCTAAGTGTTTTATCTTTATCAATTAACAAAAGAGTCCGAAATGCAGTACTTGGATGCAATCTCAAAAACGACAGAATGATCTCTTTCCGTTTCCAAGGCAAACCATTCAATATCACAGTAATCCAAGTCTATGCCCCAACCAGTAACGCTAAAGAAGCTGAAGTTGAAAGGTTCTATGAAGACCTACAAGACCTTTTA
>NW_011494640.1:8993172-9071112 GCF_000754665.1 Bison bison bison
AGTGCTGCACTCAATATGCCAGCAAATTTGGAAAACTCAGCAGTGGCGACAGGACTGGAAAAGGTCAGTTTTCATTCCAATCCCAAAGAAAGGCAAGGCCAAAGAATGCTCAAACTACTGCACAATTGCACTCATCTCACACGCTAGTAAAGTAATGCTCAAAATTCTCCAAGCCAGGCTTCAGCAATATGTGAACTGTGAACTTCCTGATGTTCAAGCTGGTTTTAGAAAAGGCAGAGGAACCAGACACCAAATTGCCAACATCCACTGGATCATGGAAAAAGCAAGAGAGTTCCAGAAAAACATCTATTTCTGCTTTATTGACTATGCCAAAGCCTTTGACTGTGTGGATCACAATCAACTGTGGAAAATCTGGTATACCAGAACACCTGATTTGCCTCGGGAGAAATTTGTATGCAGGTCAGGAAGCAACAGTTAGAACTGGACATGGAACAACAGACTGGTTTCAAATAGGAAAAGGAGTTGGTCAAGGCTGTATATTGTCACCCTGTTTATTTAACTTATATGCAGAGTACATCATGAAAAACGCTGGACTGGAAGAAACACAAGCTGGAATCAAGATTGCGGGGAGAAATATCAATAACCTCAGATATGCAGATGACACCACCCTTATGGCAGAAAGTGAAGAGGAACTCAAAAGCCTCTTGATGAAAGTGAAAGTGGAGAGTGAAAAAGTTGGCTTAAAGCTCAACATTCAGAAAATGAAGATCATGGCATCTGCTCCCATCACTTCATGGGAAATAGATGCGGAAACAGTGGAAACAGTGTCAGACTTTATTTTTCTGGGCTCCAAAATCACTACAGATGATGACTGCAGCCATGAAATTAAAAGACACTTACTCCTTGCAAGGAAAGTTATGACCAACCTAGATAGCATATTCAAAAGCAGAGACATTACTTTGCCAACAAAGTTTCATCTAGTCAAGGCTATGGTTTATCCTGTGGTCATGTATGGATGTGAGAGTTGGACTGTGAAGAAGGCTGAGCACTGAAGAATTGATGCTTTTGAAATGTGTTTTTGGAGAAGACTCTTGAGAGTCCCTTGGACTGCAAGGAGATCCAACCAGTCCATTCTGAAGGAGATCAGCCCTGGGATTGCTTTGGAAGGAATGATGGTAAAGCTGAAACTCCAGTACTTTGGCCACCTCATGCGAAGAGTTGACTCATTGGAAAAGACTCTGATGCTGGGAGGGATTGGGGGCAGGAGGAGAAGGGGACGACAGAGGATGAGATGGCTGGATGGTATCACTGACTCGATGGACGTGAGTCTGAGTGAACTCCGGGAGTTGGTGATGGACAGGGAGGCCTGGCGTGCTGTGATTCATGGGGTCGCAAAGAGTCGGACATGACTGAGCAACTGATCTGATCTGATCTGATTTATTTGATAATCAGAACTGTCCTATGGCAAAGGTACTAAGGCTCATCCCTGTTCAGTAGCTAAGGAAACTGGGTCACACAGTGGTTAAGGTCCAGGATACATACCTAGAGAGGAACTTCCAGCCTCAGCTCTCTGCAGTTTGTGCTAAAGTTAGCTGCTTATTTGAGGAACAGTTAACGCATGTCAGGAAATTATGATAGAATCATGATCAATAAAAAAATGAAGGTGAAAGACATGAAGAGTAACACATAAAACACTTGTCTGTCATGTCACTTTGAGTGGGTCTGATATCTTTTGTTTCTTCATCTATAAAATAGAAATAATGATATACTTTCAGCCAGGTGATTTTTAAGATTCCGTAAGCACACGCTAGTAAACTAACGCTCAAAATTCTCCAAGCCAGGCTTCAGCAATACGTGAACCATGAACTTCCAGATGTTCAAGCTGGTTTTAGAAAAGGCAGAGGAACCAGAGACCAAATTGCCAACATCCGCTGGATCATGGAAAAAGCAAGAGAGTTCCAGAGAAACATCTATTTCTGCTTTATTGACTATGCCAAAGCCTTTGACTGTGTGGATCACAATAAACTGTGGAAAATTCTATAAGAGACAGAAATACCAGACCACCTGACCTGCCTCTTGAGAAACCTATATGCAGGTCAGGAAGCAACAGTTAGAACTGCACATGGAACAACAGACTGGTTCCAAATAGGAAAAAGAGTACGTCAAGGCTGTATATTGTCACCCTGTTATTTAACTTATATGCAGAGTACATCATGAGAATCTCTGGGCTGGAAGAAACACAAGCTGGAATCAAGATTGCTGGGAGAAATATCAATACCCTCAGATATGCAGATGACACCACCCGTATGGCAGAAAGTGAAAAGAAACTAAAGAGCCTCTTGATGAAAGTGAAAGGAGAGTGAAAAAGTTGGCTTAAAGGTCAACATTCAGAAAACGAAGATCATGGCATCTGGTCCCATCACTTCATGGGAAATAGATGGGGAAACAGCAGAAACAGCGTTAGACTTTTTTTTTGGGCGGGGGGGGGGGCGTCCAAAATCACTGCAGATTGTGACTGCAGCAATGAAATTAAAAGACGCTTACTCCTTGGAAGGAAAGTTGTGACCAACCTAAATAGCATATTCAAAAGACAGAGACATTACTTTGCCAACAAAGGTCCATCAATCAAGGCTATGGTTTTTCCAGTGGTCACGTATGGATGCGAGAGTTGGACTGTGAAGAAAGCTGAGCACCGAAGAATTGATGCTTTTGAACTGTGATGTTGGATAAGACTCTTGAGAGTGCTTTGTACTGCAAGGAGATCCAACCAGTCCACTCTGAAGGAGATCAGCCCTGGGTGTTCTTTGGAAGGAATGATGGTAAAGCTGAAACTCCAGTACTTTGGCCACCTCATGCAAAGAGTTGACTCATTGGAAAAGACCCTGATGCTGGGAGGGATTGAGGGCAGGAGGAAAAGGGAACAACAGAGGATAGGATGGCTGGATGGCATCACCGACTCGATGGACGTGAACTCCAGGAGTTGGTGATGGACAGGGAGGCCTGGTGTGCTGCGATTCATGGGGTCGCAAAGAGTCGGGCACGACTGAGTGACTTAAGTGAACTGAAATGAAGCTAACTTAAGGTTAAGTAGTCGTAGTCTGCAAAGAAATTTTTGTGAAAACAAAAATGACCACAAACACAAGGCATTTTCATCCTGCTTCTGCTGCACATAAAATGTGCTTGTCTTTATTGGTTTTGTTCTCACTGATTGTAGGAGTTATAACAGTTATAGCACCACATTTTCAATTTGGGAATATCACAGTGATGGTCCAGTAAAGGAAAACTAGGCATTCTGGAGGTAGGAATAGAGGGAACTCTTCTATGGTAATCCGAGTGAATTAAGATAAGGGTTTGAGAGGAAGATGGAAAGAGGTGAAAGAGGAAATCCTTTAGATTTGGTGACTGCTTGATTAAAGATGGGGAGGGTTTTGAAAGTGTATAGTCTGGACTGGTTCATTTTCCTTTGTTTCTAGTCTAGATAGCTGGAAATGGATGGAGGGATCGTTAATTAGGGTAGGGGACACAAAAGGTGAAAAGTGGACATCTCCAGGAAGATTTGAATGGATGTCTATGTCTAGAATTCAAGGTTGTATTTTGGGATTTAGATACAGTAGTTTGAGAGCATTTTCTGGTGTGTTCAATTAACCTTCAGCTAGACAAGAAGAAGAGGTCCCCTGAAACACTAGATATGTCTCTCTTAACAGTTAGCCTCCAGCAGAATTCGCCTTGAATCACATTTCTGATCTCTCTAGAGCATTTAATATCAGCTGTATGATTCCTTGAGGATGAAATCAAGGAAGCTGACAATCAAGGCAGCAATTTTTTAATTCTGTAAAAGTGACCTGGGCTTCCCTGGTGCTGCAGTGGTAAAGAATCCACATGCCAATGCAAGAGGTGCAAGATATAGCTACAAGTAGTTTTGAGAATATTTAAGCAAAAGGTCAAATTCTTGAAGGTGGCAATTGTCTAAGTTTCTGAAGGATAGACTATTGAATGAAGGGAACGAAAGATGATGGCTGGCCCCTGTGGAAAATGAGCATAAATGTAAGTGGAGAAAGAGGAATTCACAAGGGCAACCAAGAAAGAGTAAATATTAATAAAATAATAGGAGTAATTGGGAGAAGTGACACAGAGACCATTAGACAAGAAGGAATTCAGAAAGAAGGCACAGTCAGCAGTGCCAGTTACCAAAGAAAAAGCAAGGGAGAGGACAGTCTTTTCAATTATCTGATGCTATGGCTGTTATTAGTGACCTTAGCAGGGCTGGTTTTACTAGAATGGGAGGGCAAAAGTGAATAGTATTATGTTAATAAATAAGACCTATGGTAGTTGATAGTATGAATATAGATTTTTATTTTGAAAACATTTATTATTTTGTAAAGGAAAGAAGAGAGAGAAGCAATAGAAGGAAATGTGACTTAAGGGTCAATTTTGTTTTTAAACATAGAAGAAATTTTCAATGCTAACTCTGCTGGGTGAGTGATTTTGAACTTATCATTTAGCAATCCTGTGCCTCAGTTTCTTCATCTGTAAAATAAGGAGAGTAGTTACACTTTCTCACAGTCTTCTTGTGAGGGGATAAAGGAGCTGATATACATAAAGCACTCAGAAGAGTGAGTACCTAGCACATCTTAAAGACTACAAATGTTTGCTTGTAAACCTTTGCCTATATATAAAATTATTTGTGCCCAGTCTTTAAGTCATGTCCGACTCTTTGCAACCCCACGGGCTGTAACCCACCAGGCTCTTTATCCATGGGATTCTCCAGGCAAGAATACTGGAGCGGGTTGCCGTTTCCCCTGAGTCTCCTGCTTGCATCTCTTGCATTGGCAGGTGGTTCTTTACCACTTGAGCCACCTGAGATAATATCCTATAGAGAAGGAGGGTTGGAGGTTTAGCTTTACCCTTATGATCCATGGGATCTAATGGGCCCACATATTTGTCAAATAGCTACTAAATACTCATCCATGTTCATGTTGTCTTCCTCCTGGTCTCACATCTAGGTCATATTTTTCGATCTTCCCTGTGGCTTGATTCATAGCAAACTCATGTAACCGAGTTCTACCAAATGGAATCAATGGAAATGGTATATATCACTTATGGGCATATATGACAAAATCCTCTAAAACGCTTCTTTCCCTAATGTCTGCTGAGTGGGGAGATTTCTGAGGACTTGGGGAATCACAAGATGGGAGGAGCTTAGAGTAAAGGTCACTTCCCTCACTGCTCCCAAATGACCAGCACTGAAATGAGACACAAAAGTGAGAGTGTGTTTGTGTGCTTAGGTGCTCAGTTGTGTCCGACTCTTTGCAACCCCATGGACTGTAGCCCATCAGGTTCCTCTGTCCATGGGGATTCTCCAGGCAAGAATACTGGAGTGGGTTGCCATGTCCTCCTCGAGGGGATCTTCCCAACTCAGGGAAGGAACCCAGGTCTCCTGCATTGCAGGTGGATTCTTTACCATCTGAGCCACCAGGGAAGCCCAGTGAGTGAAAGTCACTCTATCGTGTCTGCCTCTTTGCGACCCCATGGACTATACAGTCCATGGAACTCTCCAGGTCAGAATACTGGAGTGGGTAGACTTTCCCTTCTCCAGGAGATCTTCCCAACCCAGGTCTCCTGTATTGCAGGCAGATTCTTTACCGCTGAGCTATAAAATGAGAACTGGAGATTATTTATAAGAATGGCCTTGCCTGTGTGATACAGTATCTGTGCAGGGTATCTTTGTTGCACTGAGCCTGTGACAAATTCCATTGGTTTTGGAGCAAAGACAAAATGTCTTGGCAAGTAAATTTTTTTTATTATTATTTTTCATTTTAAGGAGGAGATTCTAGCTTGTTACTGGGACCTCATAGAGACTAAAAACAGGGTTGTGGTGCTGTCCATCATCACTTCACAGTCATCGTCAAGTGTCCCTTTGGGCACTTCCTCATCAAATGGAAGCATGTCCTGATGGTACAGGTGACTAACATCCCTATAATGCCTGCTTATTTCATACTGCTACTTCTCTCTCAAAGTACTGCTACAATCTCAGGAGCAGTGTCTTATGACCAAATGATAGTACAGAGAAAAAGAGTCTAGTTAATGATGACTGTACAAGATATACTGGCACCTGTTACATGGGTAGTCCCTGAGGGACCGTGAAAGTGAAAGTCACTCAGTCGTGTCTGACTCTTTGCAACCCCATGGACTATACAGCCGATGGAATTCTCCAGGCCAGAATACTGGAGTGGGTAACTTTTCCTTTCTCCAGGGGATCTTTCCAATCCAGGGATTGAACCCAGGTCTTCCACATTGCAGGCAGATTCTTTACCAGCTGAGCCACAAGGGAAGCCCAAGAATACTGGAGTGGGTAGCCTATCCCTTCTCCAGCGGATCTTCCTGACCCAGGAATAGAACAGGGGTCTCCTGCATTGCAAGCGGATTCTTTACTAACTGGGCTATGAGAAACAGTGAGGGGAGAGAAATCCTCCCCACTTTACTAAATTTTGAGTTCATAGATAAACCAGCTCTTCTTACAATACTGTCCACATTATAAGTAGTCTTTAGACATTAATTAGAAAATAGCATTTGCAAGCTCAAAATCCTTCTGTAGCTTATTATTCTTTGCATTATTTTATACTCATAGCTTTGTTCTAGAGCTTCAGCTTGGACTACTCTTTCTTTGGCTGCTCTAGCCACTCACTTTATTTTAATTCCCAAGCATCTAACTCTTGGCTTTGTACAGACCTTCACCTCTGCTAACTTTTAACATGGTTGGCTCTTCCTCATCTTTTAGATTTTGGTTTAGGTTTGACCTCCTCTGATGGGCCCTCATTCATCTTCAACATAAATTAAGCTTTCTCTGTTATGTCACCTTTCCTTCCTCTGTTCCTTTACCCTGTTATTTTCCTTCATAGATGCTACTGATACATATGCAATTATTTATGTATTGTTTTACTGAAAAGTTTTCTTCTTTATTCCATTGTAAATCCTATGAAAATGAGGACCATGCCTGCTTTGTTCACCATCAGATACAGAATACTCAGTGCAATGCCTGGTGCATAGTTGGAGATTGAAAAACTTTTTGTTGAACAAAGAATGAATAAACAGCTGTTCCTCTTGGAAGGTTGTTAAAGAGAATGTGGGTCCCTAGGCCAAATGCAAGTGTTTGGGTACTGATTTAATTCATAAGCCAAGACAAAGAGAAAGAATAGGAAGTTGGTAGGGCAAGGTCAGTGATCCCGTGAGGAAGAAGAGGCAGGAAATAGGGAAAATGATGGAACAAGGAAGGTCTGTGGACATCAGGATCCAGCTGAAAGAGGAATAGAAACCTTGCTCAGAACCTCCTGCAGCACTTTTAGGAGAATGATTATCTACTCTGATTGGCAGCTTGCTGCTGTGCTGTATTTAGTCACTCAGTCACATCTGACTCTTTGTGACCCCACGGACGATAGCTCACCAGGTTCCTCTGTCTGTGGGAATTCTCCAGGCAAGAACACTGGGGTGTGTTGCCATGCCCTCCCTTGGGAGATCTTCCCAACCCAGGGATCAAACTTCAGTCTCCCACATTGTAGGTGGATTCTTTATCATCTGAGCCACCAAGGAAGCCTAAGAATACTGGGGTTGATAGCCTATTCTTGATCCAGGGGATCTTCCTGACTCAGGAATTAAACCAGGGTTTCCCGTATTGCAGAAGGATTCTTTACCAGCTGAGCTACCAGGGAAGCCTGATTGGCAGCTTACATTTCTTTTTCATTTCTCATTCTTTACTTTTTCTACACATGCACACACACACACACACAAAACAAAAACCAATGAAATTAAAAAAAAAAAAAAATCTAACCTTCCAAGACCTGGGGCTAACATATTGAGAACAAATAAAGATAATTTATAGCCAGTGAAATCTTCAGGAGTCTCCAAATTCATTCATTAAGAAAAAAGCAGTACATATATTTCTGCGCATTAACAAAATAAAGATTAGTTCCCCTTATGAAATGCTTAAATTTTACTGCCAAATTATTGTCATGATATTCTGCTAGGCCTAAACCTTCTGGAAAAGTTTTTAGTAAAAATCCTAAAAGCATCAAGAGAGCAAAATTCCAGATTTCTGACTGAAATACATCCTTGAAGCTGATTAAACATTCATATCAAAGGAACACACACCCATATATAAAATGCAGACCATCAAAGGTCACGTTTTTGAAGGTAGAAGATTAAGGAAACAGATATCCTCAGGGCGACTGGGTATTATTGCTAACTTCCAAATACTCTTGGTTTCAGTTATTTTTTCAAGATGGCATAAAATCCTGTAGTCATTCCAATCATTTCATGCCAGAAGTTTTCCCCATAGAAATAACATATTTTTTCAGGACAGTGTTACAAAAGGAATGAAGTTCTATTAAACATCTGCAGCAGATCTGTGAGATGAAAGACTTGATTGCTTCGTGGTGTGTTTATTCCTTTCTCCTGCTAGCTTGCTGAAGTTCCCTTTGACCAAGAATTTTCTTCACTGAAAAAAAAAGTTCTGTGAAGTATATTTACACAGACTTCTTTACTCTCAGAACTCCTTTTTCACTAGTCTCCACTTCTTGCATTTTGTACCAGCTATGGTGGGATCCTTGGGTTCTTCTTTTTGGGAAATTAATTAATTAATTTTTAAAATTTATTTTTGGCTGCACTGCACAGCCTTTTCCAATTGCAGGGCACAGGCTTCTCATTGTGGTATCTTCTCCTGTGGCGGAGCATGGGCTATAGGGTTTGGGGCTTCAGTAACTCTGGCATGTGGACTCTGTAGTTCTGGCACATGGGCTGCATACGGAATCTTTCCAGACCAGAGACCGAACCCATGTCCCCTGCATTGGCAGGCAGATTCTTTTTTTTTTAGGTTACCTTTGATTCTGTTTTTTTTTTTAATTTTATTTTATTTTTAAACTTTACATAATTGTATTAGTTTTGCCAAATATCAAAATGAATCCACCACAGGTATACATGTGTTCCCCATCCTGAACCCTCCTCCCTCCTCCCTCCCCATACCGTCCCTCTGGGTCGTCCCAGTGCACTAGCCCCAAGCATCCAGTATCGTGCATCGAACCTGGACTGGCATCTCGTTTCATACATGATATTTTATATGTTTCAATGCCATTCTCCCAAATCTTCCCACCCTCTCCCTCTCCCACAGAGTCAGATTCTTAACTACTGGACAGCCAAGGAAGTCAACCGTTGGGTTCTTTGGACAAAGAAGCTGTGCTCAACTTTAATGCTTTTAAACTGGCTGTTCCTCCTGCCTAGAGTACGCTTCCTTGGACTTTCTAGCTAATCTTTGAAGTCCCACTTAAATTTCATCTTCCTAAGGTAACCTGAACCACCCTACTTAAATGCAACTCTTTCATCTCTTTTCCTTGATATGCCTGGTCCCATCTTACCTGGCTTTGTTTTGTCCATTGCACTTATAAACTTTTAGCGTTAGCCTCAGTCGCTATCCCATGAACTGTAGCCCACAAGTATCCTCTGTTCCTGGAATTCTCCAGGCAAGAATACTGGAATGGGTTGCCATTCCCTTCTCCAGGGTATCTTCCCAACCCAGGGATTGAACCCGGGTCTCCTGCATTACAGGCAGACTCTTTACTGTCAGCACCGCCAGGGAAGCCCATAAACTTTTAGAGAAATGTGTTAGTGTTATTCATTCAGTCATGTCTGACTCTTTGTGACCCTATGGACTGTAGCCCACCAGGCTTCTCTGTCCATGGATCTCCAGGCAAGAATACTGGAGTGGGTAGCCATTCTCTTCTCCAGGTGGTCTTCCTGACCCAGGGATTGAATCTGGGTCTCCTGCATTGCAGGCAGATTCTTTACTCTTTGAGCCACCAGAGAAGCCCACAGACTTTTAGAATACTGTATAATTTACTTATTTATTACCTGTTTCCCCTTAATGTTGATGTTACATGTGGACAGGAAATTTTGGTTGGTTTCTATCTTATATCGAATGTGCTTATCATGTGGCCTGGAATCCTATAGGCATTAATCAATATTTGTTGAATAAGTGAACAGAGGAAAGAAGAAATTTTAGCAAACAGAATTGAGAAAGAAATAAGCAAGTTACTAAAATAAAGACTGACGGGTTAGGGGAGGCCTATAATAGATCGGGAGGCCTCATTAAAGTTAATTTTAAGCTACACTATGAACGTCAATAGAATGATGCAAAGGAAAAATGTTGCAGGTGGAGGTCAGACATTCATCTATTCAACGCATATTTACTGAGTTCTTGCTTAGTTCCCAGCTCTGTTTTGGGTGTTAAGAATTCAATGATGAAGAGAACAAATAGAATAATTGGTCTTTAGAAGCTGATATTTTGTATTCTGGTAGTACCTATCCCTGCAATGCGGAAGACCCCAGTTTGATTTCTGGGTTGGGAAGATCCCTTGGAGGAGAGCATGGCAACCAACTCCAGTTTTCTTGCCTGGAGAATCCCCATGGACAGAGGAGCCTGGCGGGCTACAGTAAATGGGGTCGAAAAGAGTTGGACACGACTGAGTTACTAAGCACATTCTGGTAGTAGAAGCAGACAATAAGTAAACTGTATCAGTCAGTTCAGTCACTCAGTAGTGTCTGACTCTTTGTGACCCCATGAATCTCAGTACGCCAGGCCTCCCTGTCCACCACCAACTCCCGGAGTTCACTCAGACTCATGTCCATCGAGTCAGTGATGCCATCCAGCCATCCCATCCTCTGTCATCCCCTTCTTCTCCTGCCCTCAATCCCTCCCATCATCAGAGTCTTTTCCAATGAGTCAACTCTTCACACGAGGTGGCCAAAGTACTGGAGTTTCAGCTTTAGCATCATTCCTTCCAAAGAAATCCCAGGGCTGATCTCCTTCAGAATGGACTGGTTGGATCTCCTTGCAGTCCAAGGGACTCTCAAGAGTCTTCTCCAACACCACAGTTCAAAAGCATTGATTCTTCCATGCTCAGCTTTCTTTATGGTCCAACTCTCACATCCCTACATGACCGCAGGAAAAACCATAGCCTTGACTAGACGGACCTTTGTTGGCAAAGTAATGTCTCTGCTTTTGAATATACTATCTAGTTTGGTCATAACTTTTCTTCCAAGGAGTAAGCGTCTTTTAATTTCATGGCTGCAGTCACCATCTGCAGTGATTTTGGAGCCCCCCAAAATAAAGTCTGACACTGTTTCCACTGTTTCCCCATCTATTTACCATGAAGTGATGGGACTGGATGCCATGGTCTTCATTTTCTGAATGTTGAGCTTTAAGCCAACTTTTTCACTCTCCACTTTCACTTTCATCAAGAGGCGTATTAGTTCCTCTTCACTTTCTGCCATAAGGGTGGTGTCATCTGCATATCTAAGGTTATTGATATTTCTCCTGGCAATCTTGATTCCAGCTTGTGTTTCTTCCAGTCCAGCGTTTCTCATGATGTACTCTGCATATAAGTTAAATAAGCAGGGTGACAATATACAGCCTTGACGTACTCCTTTTCCTGTTTGGAACCAATCTGTTGTTCAAAATGATACATGCTAGGGAGAAAATGTGGTGCTGGAGAAGACTCTTGAGAGTCTCTTGGACAGCAAGGAGATCAAACCCTGAATATTCATTGGAAGAACTGATGCTGAAGCTAAAACTCCAATGCTTTGGCCACCTGATATGAAGAGCTGACTCTTGGAAAGGACACTGATACTGGAGAAGATTGAGGGCAGGAGAAGAGGGTGACAGAGGATGAGATGGTTGGAAAGCATCTCAACGGACATGAGTTTGAACAGACTCAAGGAGATGATGAAGGACAGGGAAGCCTGGTGTGCTGCAGTCCATGGGGTTGCAAAGAGTCAGACACAATTGAGTGACTGAACAACAACAACAACAACAGAGAGAATAAGAATGCAGGGAAGGGAGGCAGAAACTGTCAGTGGCACAGGGTGAAAATGAAATTGAAGGGGAAGACAGTACTAGAGATGAGTGGTTATCAGATAACTGTGGGGGTGAGGGGAGAGATATTGAAGGACTTAATTCTGTATATTATATCTGTTGCCTTGAGAAAATCATGTGCTAAGGATAAGGAATATGGCAGTGGGGTTGAATTGTGGGATTAAAGGAGAGAACCCACTGTAGTGAATGGAAATATTGCTATCAATAAGATCAGTTAAAATGTCTGTTTCTACCCTGATCCAGCAATGTTCTTTCCATTTGCATATTATTTTTGGTCATACTTCACTAGGCCACTGTCTGTTGTAGCCATTAAATGGAAAATATTACTAGAATCCTATCAAAGTTTGACAGTTAAGTTTATGGATTTTGTGAACTGATACCTAATTTTAATTTCTTTATTCATGGAAAAAAAATCACATAACTTGAAAACCAGATGCTAAATTGCTAAAGAACCCAGAAGACTATGAACTTGCATAATTGAAGAACTGAAGCAGAAAGGGTATTTCAGTTATAGAATAGAGTCCCAAGCTATGTTCTTAACTAAATTTAGGGAAGTTAGCAGAGCATTTCAAAATTTTTGTTCCATTTTCCCTTAGTTAGGAAAAATGAATATATTCATAAGCCACTGATTCAGAAAAACAAGTTAAAAATGCATTTTTCAGTTTAAAAATTAGAAGTCAAATTGTCAATAAAAGGAGTCAACCTTTAAATAATAATACTTGTTTAATATAATATGAAGCATTCATCACTTGATACTCTTGATGAAATTAAAGATTGACCACTTTCCCCAAACTGTTGGAATTGTGGAGTGCTGTAAAACTAATCAGATCCCATTTTCCCTTAGAATCAGTTAGATTTTTACAATTTAGTAAACATGCTGGATATTTTCACAGAAATGACTTGAGGGGAAAAGAAACATCTGGAACCTTTGTAGCACATGTCTGGAGAGCAGGACCTGAGACATCTGTTGGTGAAATAAATGACTGCCTGCCTGGGAGATTCTGTCCCCAAGTATTTCCCCACAGGCCTGTTTCTATTGGGAAATTCCACTATTAGCAATTCATTTCTTTGTTTAAACTTTGTGCTTCTGTAGGGTCCAGAATTGGTTCTATCTCTCACTCCCCCTTTCCCAATCAAAAGTCAGTGTTTGTCAGTGTTAAAACTGTGATCTTCTCTTTGTATTTCACGGCTTTCACTGCTGCCATTTTGAGCCAACTGTGCATCAGTGATTTTCCAAACCTATTTACTGCTCTAGACTCACAACCAAGTTTACTGGTTATAATAATAATGAAAAATATTTTCCAAAAAAGATGTTCTTTTCATTATAGGGGACTGGAATGCAAAAGTAGGAAGTCAAGAGATACCTGTAGTAACAGGCAAATTTGACCTTGGAGTACAAAATGAAGCAGGGCAAAGGCTAACCGAATTTTGCCAAGAGAATGCACTGGTCATAGCAAACACCCTCTTCCATCAGGACAAGAGAAGACTCTAAACATGGACATCACCAGATGATCAATATCGAAATCAGATCGACTATATTCTTTGTAGCCAAAGATGGACAAGCTCTATACAGTCAGCAAAAACAAAATCAAGAGCTGACTGTGGCTCAAATCATGAACTCCTTGTTGCCAAATTCAGACTGAAATTAAAGAAAGTAGGGAAAACCACTAAATCATGCTCCTGCTGCTAAGTTGCTTCAGTCATGTCCGACTCTGTGCGACCCCAAAGATAGCAGCCCACCAGGCTCCCCTGTCCCTGGGATTCTCCTGGCAAGAACACTGGAGTGGCATTTCCTTCTCCATTGCATGAAAGTGAAAAGTGAAAGTGAATTTGCTCAGTCACGTCCGACCCTCAGCGACCCCATGGACTGCAGCCTTCCAGGCTCCTTCGTCCATGGGATTTTCCAGGCAAGAGTACTGGAGTGGGGTGCCATTGCCTTCTCCGAGACCATGCAGGTATGACCTAAATCATATCCCTTACGATTATACAGTGGAAGTGACAAATAGATTCAAGGGATTAGATCTGATAGACAGAGTGCCTGAAGAACTATGGACGGAGGTTTGTGACATTGTACAGGAGGTAATGAACAAGACCATCTCCAGGAAATAGAAATGGAAAAAGGCAAAATGGTTTTCTGAGGAGGCCTTAAGAATAGTTAAAAAAAGAAGAGAAACTAAAGACAAAGGAGAAAAGGAAATATATACCCATTTGAATGCAGAGGTCCAAAGAACAGCAAGGAGAGATAAGAAAGTTTTCTTCAATGATCAATGCAAAGAAATAGAGGAAAACAATAGAATGGGAAAAACTAGAGCTCTTTTCAAGAAAATTAAAGATACCAAGGGAACATTTCACGCAAAGATGGGCAAAATAAAGGACAGAAATGGTATGGACCTTACGAAGCAGAAGATATTAAGAAGAGGCGGCAAGTATACACAGAAGAAGTATACAAAAAAGATCTTCATGACCGAGATAACCACAATGGTGTGATCACCCACCTAGAGCCAGACATCCTGGAATGAGAAGTCAAGTGGGGCTTAGGAAGCATCACTATGAACAAAGCTAGTGGAGGTGATGAAATTCCAGTTGAGCTATTTCAAATCTTAAAAGATGATGCTATGAAACTGCTGCACTCAATATGCCAACAAATTTGAAAAACTCAGCAGTGGCCACAGGACTGGAAAAGGTCAGTTTTTATTCCAATCCCAAAGAAGGGCAATGACAAAGAATGTTTGAACTAACACACAATTGCACTCATCTCACATGCTAGCAAAGTAAAGCTCAAAATTCTCGAAGCCAGGCTTCAACAGTATGTGAAGTGAGAACTTCCAGATGTTCAAGCTGGATTTAGAAAAGGCAGAGGAACCAGAGATCAAATTTCCAACATCCATTGGATAGTTGAAAAAGCAAGAGAGTTCCAGAAAACCATGTACTTCTGGTTTAGTGATTGCACCAAAACCTTTGATTGTGTGGATCACAGCAAACTGTGGAAAATTCCAAAGAGACTGGAATACCAGACCACCTGATCTGTCTCTTGGGAAATTTGTATGCATGTCAAGAAGCAGCAGTTAGATCCAGACATGGAACAACAGACTGGTTCCAAAACAGTAAAGGAGTACATCAAGGCTGTATATTGTCTCCTGTTTATTTAACTTATATGCAGAGTACATCAAGTGAAATGCTGGGGTGGATGAAGCACAAGCTGGAATCACGATTGCTGGGAGAAATATCAATAACCTCAGATATGCAGATGCCACCGCCCTTATGGCAGAAAGCAAAGAAGAACTAAAGAACCTCTTGATGAAAGTGAAAGAAGAGAGTGGAAAATGTTGGCTTAAAGCTCAACATTCAGAAAACGAAGATCATGGCGTCCAGTCCCATCGCTTCATGGCAAACAGATGGGGAAACAATGGAAATAGTGAGAGTTTAATTTTGAGGGCTCCAAAATCATTGCAGAAGGTGAAATTAAAAGATGCTTTCTCCTTGGAAGAAAAGCTATGACCAGCCTAGACAGCAGATTAAACAGCAGAGACATTACTTTGCCAACAAAGGTCCATCTAGTCAAAGCTATGGTTTTTCTAGTGGTCATGTATGGTTGTGTGAGATGGACTATAAATAAAGCTGAGCACCGAAGAATTGATGCTTTGAACTGTGGTGTTGGAGAAGACTCTTGAGAGTCCCTTGGACTGCAAGGAGATCCAACCAGTCCATTCTAAAGGAGATCAGTCCTGAATATTCAATGGAAGGACTGATGCTGAAGGTGAAACTTGAATACTTTGGCCACCTGATGTGAAGAACTGATTCATTTGAAAAGACCCTGATGCTAGGAAAGATTGAAGGTGGGAGGAGAAGGAGATGAGAGAGGATGAGATGGTTGGATGGCATCACCAACTCCATGGACACGAGTTTGAGCAAGCTCTGTGAGTTGGTGATGGCCAGGGAAGACTTGGTTGCTGCAGTCCATGGGGTTGCAAAGAGTTGGACAGGACTAAGGACTGACCTGAATTAAACTAAATAATAATAATGATGATGCTTATGACAATAAGGGGTGTCACTTACAAATGACCATATATCAGGAACTAGACTATGAATTTAAAATAGGATTTCGTTTGATCTCTTAACTCCATGAAGTTTATAGGTGAGGAAATCAAAGTACATGAAATCTAGGTATTTGTCCAAGCTCTCAAAACTTACAAGGGGAACAGCTGTCACCTAAGCCCAAAGCTTTCTGATTCCAACATGCCTGCTTTATTCTCCACCTTATACTAACATTCTACTCAGATGTGCCATTGGAACTTCAAAATCAACAGAAGTAAGCACATCTCACTTTATTCTTCTCACATCTCCTCATTCTCCCATGTTCTTGATCCTACTTCATGGCCCCACCATTCATCAAATGGATGTTCTGACTGTTCCTAGTTAGAATCTAGGACCCGGGCGAGCTTTTCAGAAGTGTGACATGTGCCATGGAGTGAGTGCTTCTCCCAAAATGCCCCATGCTTTGCTCAATGCTCAGCTGTTGCTGTCTTGACATTTTCAATAATTTTTGAGCAATTTCATTTTGTATTGGGCTCCATAAATTACATAGCCAGTCTTTCCTTGGGTTGGGAAGAGGTCATCTTTAACTCCTTCCTTTCATACATTCCTCTCACCCCTTCCTCCATCTTATTCATTAATAAATCTTGCTGATTCTCCCTTCTATTAAAAAAAATTTTTTTTTGGCCTCCCAGCGTGTGAGATCTTAGTTCTATGACCAGGGTTTGAACCTGCACCCCCTACATTGGAAGTGTGGCATCTTAACCACTGTACCACCAGGGAAGTCCTTTATTTTCTCTTTTAAAATCCTACTTGAACCTCTCCTGTCTTCTTCATATCAACTTTCTATGCTGTACTGGAGGTCTTCATCATGTGTTTCCTGGATTACTATGGGATCTCTTGTCTCTGTTTTCTGTCTCATCTTCCTATTATCTCTCCTTAACATTTTTCAGAAGGATCTCTTAGAAACGTACTTGTTATTGCTTCTCCTCTGTTTGCAACTCTTCACTGACTTCCTACTTCCTGTTGGAATAAAGTGCAAACTTCTTTTTATGGCCTACTTCCTGTTGGAATAAAGTGCAAACTTCTTTTTATGGCACGCAGGGCTCTCCGTTACCTGTTTCCTTGGTAACATCTCTTATTGCCTTTCTGCTCACTCCCTGTTTTCCAGCCAAATTGGGGAACAAAAGCAAGTGACCACTCCATTTCTTAAACCAACCCAAGACTTGTAAGACATCTTTATTAGAGATTTAAAACAAATACTCATAGGAGGCCAATCCATAGAAATGGCTGTTTCTGTAGTTCAGTAATGGTTGAACATCTGTACTTTTCTGTGGTTCAATTTATATTTTGTTGAAATTTCTTGACACTTTGATTGTGAGTTAAAGGAAGAAACTGTTTTGTATTCAATTTTGTGCTTCTGTCCTTGAGGATAATTCCTGGCATAAAATAGGTGAATGAACTTCATAGGAGGAACAACAAAACAGCAAATTGTGAGAACATGGTTAACTTGAATTGGAAATCTTCACTTTTAATTATAAAGTCCTTGCTCCAAGCATGTATAGACTCTTGTTGGTTTTAAGCAAAGCAGAATCTCTGAATCAAAGAGAGCCAAAGTATTTCAATATGGGATTGCATCGACTTGACTTTTTCTTATACAGCCATTTTCAGAACTTGGTTCATAAGACCAGTTACTAGAGCTTAAACTTTCATTAAAGAAAAATTATGAGACAGAGGCTTTTGGAGATTTGAAGTGACTAATCTATGCTGATACAACCATAGGTTTAAAAGGAAAGCATTGATGTCTGACACAGGCACCCAGAACCTGGGGACAATAGGGACCTTGGGGCTGGCTAAGGAGAACAGGGACCACCTTGACAGGCTGTCAGTGCAATTCTAACGCCACCTTCCAAGAAATGTTTCTGAAATCTGTTAATTTTCTGTGGATCACCATGTATCCCACTAGAGTGATTCCTGACAATTCCTGCTTCTGGCTCTAGATATATCCTTATTACCTGCTTCAAGTTCTGCTCATCACATCTGAAGAAATTGGAGCCCAGAAGTTTCTTAGTCTGAATGCCTCTGTGGGAAGCCATCTTCAGCATCCAATCTGAATTTTGAATTTTGAACTGAATTCACCATGATGGTTTGAGCTTGCCCAGAAGAGTGCCTAAATAAGAGAGATGCTGCCAACTTATCTAGGCAGAAGGAAAATACACTAAAGTATAATGCTTGATTCTCTTGTCTAACTGATGTTCAATTTTTTTTTCTTTTTAACCATTTATTATCTTCGTCTTGCACAAATGTTATACCCACTGAGGAGCTCTACATTGTGAATAATGGAAAATAAAAGACCTGGGACACCAAAGAATTTGTAATCTTGCTGAGATGTCAAATTCAGCCCTCCAGAATTTCAGAGAATAATTAGAGGCAAGCTTATGAGGTACCAAACATCTGTACAGTAACTTAGGTTTACCTCAATTACCTTTTGGTGGGATTCCTCTTGGTGGGAGTATCAGGAAGACGCATGGAGTAACTGAGCCTCCAGATGAACCTGCTGGGGAGTAGGGCAAACAGCTGCTATGAGATTGTCACCTTATCTAGCAGGTTTTGATGAGAGAATGAGTGCTCACAGGAAGGTGAAGACAAAGGAGAGTTCAGGGAATTCTCTTTTAAAAGGGAAAATATAAACATAAAAAATGTCATTAATATGCAATGTAAAGGACTTCCCTGGTGGCACAGATGGTAAGGAATCTGCCTGCAATTGCAGGAGATCTTGGTTCAATCCCTGGGTCAGGAAGATGCCCTGGAGAAGGGAATGGCTACCCACTCCAGTATTCTTGCCTGGAGAAATATAAAATTAATATATAAATATATGAATAATTTTTATAAGGGAAAAATAAACCTTGCTGAGAAATATTTTAAAAATTTTGTTGAAGTATAGTTGATTCACAATTCTGTGTTGTACAAAGTGGTGGGACTGGATGCCATGATTTTTGTTTCTTAAATGTTGAGTTTTAAGCCAGCTTTTTCAGTCTCCTCTTTCACCTTCATCAAGAAGCTCTTTAGTTCCTCTTCTCTTTCTACCATAAGGGTGGTATCACTTGCATATCTGAGGCTATTGATATTTCTCCCAACAATCTTGATTCCAGCTTGTGTTTCATCCAGTCCAACATTTCACATGATGTACTCTGCATATAAGTTAAATAAACAGGCTGATAATATACAGCCTTGATATACTCCTTTACTGATTTTGAACCAGTCTGTTGTTCCATGTCTGGTTCTAACTGTTGCTTCTTGACTTGCATATAGATTTCTCAGGAGGCAGGTAAGATATGTTATTTCCATCTCTTTAAGAATTTTCCACAGTTTGTTGTGATCCACACAGTCAAAAGCTTTAGCTTAGTCAACGAAGCAGAAGCAGATGCTTTTCTGAAATTCTCTTGCCTTTCCTATGATCCAGTGGATATTGGAAATTTGATCTTTGGTTCTTTTCCCTTTTCCTAATGCAGCTTAGACATCTGGGAATTCTTGGTTCATGTACTGTTGAACCCTGGCTTCGACAATTTTGAGCATTACTTTGCTAGTGTGTGAGATGAGTGCAATTGTGTGGTAGTGCAAACATTCTTCAGCATTGCCTGTCTTTGAGATTGGAAAGAAAACTGACCTTTGGCAGTCCTGTGGCCACTGCTGAGTTTTCCAAATTTGCTGGCATATTGAGTGCAGCAGTTTCATAGCATCATCTTTTAGGATTTGAAGTAGCTCAACTTGAATTCCATCGCCTCCACTAGCTTTGTTCATAGTGATGCTTCCTAAGGCCCACTTGAGTTTGCACTCCAGAATGTCTGGCTCTAGATGAGGGATCACACCATCATGGTTATCTGTGTCATTAAGATATTTTTTGTATAGTTCCTCTGTGTACTATTGGTGCCTCTTCTTAATATCTTTGCTTCTGTTAGGTCCATATAGTTTCTGTCCTTTATTGTGCCCATCTTTGCATGAAATGTCCCCTTGGTATCTCTAATTTTCTTGAAGAGATCTCTAGTCTTTCCCATTCTACTTTTTCCCTCTATTTCTTTGTATTGTTCACTTAGGAAGGCTTCTTATCTCTCCTTGCTGTTCTTTGGACCTCTGCATTCAAATAGGTATATATTTCCTTTTCTCCTTTGTCTTTAGTTTATCTTCTTTTTTTAACTATTCTTAAGGCCTCCTCAGAAAACCATTTTGCCTTTTTGCATTTCTTTTTCTTGGGGATGGTCTTGATCACTGCCTCCTGTACAACGTCATGAACCTCTGTTCATAGTTCTTCAGGCACTCTGTCTATCAGATCTAATCCCTTGAATCTATTTGTCACTTCTACTGTATAACTGTAAGAGATTTGATTTAGGTCATACCTGAATGACATAATGGTTTTCCCTACTTTCTTCAGCTTAAGTCTGAATTTGTCAATGAGGAATTCATGATCTGAGCCACAGTAAGCTCCTGGTCTTGTTTTTGCTGACTGTATAGAGCTTCTCTGTCTTCAACTGCAAAGAATATAGTCAATCTGATTTCAGCATTGACCATCTGATGATTCCATGTGTAGAGTCTTCTCTTGTATTGTTGGAATAAGGTGTTTGCTATGACCAGTGTGTTCTCTTGGCAACACTGTTAGCCTTTGCCTTGCTTCATTTTGTACTCCAAGGCCAAACTTGCCTGTTACTCCAGATATCTTTTAACTTCCTACTTTTGCATTCCTGTCTCCTATGATGAGGGGTTTTCCAGATAGCTCAGTTGGTAAAGAATCCACTTCCAGTGAAGGAGACCCCTGTTTGATTCCTGGATCAGGAAGATCCACTGGAGAAGGGACAGGCTACCCATTCCAGTGTTCTTGTGCTTCCTTTGTGGCTCAGCTGGTAAAGAGTCCACCTGCAATGTGGGACACCTGGGTTCAATCCCTGGGTTGGGAAGATCCCCTGGAGAAGGAAAAGGCTACCCACTCCAGTATTCTGACCTGGAGAATTCCATGGACTGTATAGTCCATGTGAAAGGAGTTGGACATGACTGAGTGACTTTCACTTTCTTTCCCCTTGATGAAAAGGACATCTTTTTAGGCTATTAGCTCTAGAAGGTCTTGTAGGTCTTCATAGAACCATTCAACTTCAGCTTGTTTGGCATTTTGGTTGGGGCATAGACTTGGATCTCTATGATATTGAATGGTTTGCCTTGGAAATGAACAGAGATCATTCTGTCATTTTTGAGATTGCACCCAAATACTGCATTTCAGGCTCTTTTGTTGACTATGAGGGCTATTCCATTTCTTCTAAGAGATTTTTGCCCCCAGTAGTAGATATAATGGTTATCTGAATTAAAGAGACTGACCAGACCTGCCTTTGAGTGTTTGAGTGGCTCCTGTGGAGGCGTCCATCAGTAGTTACCTGCTGCGGAGATAGAGGCTCTGGGTGCAGCAGATCCGGGAGGCTCAGCATGTGGTATAAGTCCTCTTGGAGGAGGATGCCATTAGCTCCACTATAGGGTCACTGAGCAGATGACCTACAAACTGGAGAACAATTATATGAAAGAAGTTCTTGTACTGTTGCAAAAGTTCTAGGGCCCACAACAGATTTCCCAACCTGGGGATCCAGCAAAGGGACTGAGATCTTCCAGGGAATTTGACTATGGAGGCCAGTGGGATTTGATTACAGAACTTCCACAGGACTGGGAAACAGACTTGGAGGACACAGACAAAACCTTGTGCACACCAGGATCCAAGAAAAAGGATCAGTGACCCCACAAGACGCTGAACCAGACTGGCCTGTGAGTCTCCAGGAGTCCACAGTGGTGGCGTGGGTTGACAGTGGCCTGCCTTGGGGGCAGGGTCACTGACTACAACAGTCCTGGGAGCTACGGTGTGCTGGCATAGGTCCTTTGGAAGGAGGTCACCATTACCTCCTTTATCCCTACCATAGTTTGGCCTCAGGCCAAACTACAGGGAGGGAGCAAAGCCCCACCCATCAGCAGAAAATTGGATTAAAGATTTACTGAGCATGGCCTTGCTCACCAAGGAAAGCCCAGTTTCCCCCACAGTCAGTCCCTCCCATCAGGAAGCTTCCACAGCCTCTTATTCTCATACATTAGAGGGCAGACAGAATGAAAACCACAATGGCAGGAAACTAACCAAATTGATCACATGGATCATAGGCTTGTCTAATTCAATGAAACTATGAGCCATGCTGTGTAGGGCCACACAAGACGGATTGGTCATGCTGGAGAGTTCTAACAAAGTGTGATCCACTGGAGAAGGGAATATATATGTTAATATGACATTTGTTTTTCTGACTTGCTTCATTCTTTATAACAGGTTCTAGGTTCATCCACCTCAGTAGAACTGACTCAAATTCATTCCTTGTTATAGCTGAGTAATATTCCATTCTATATATGTACCACAACTTCCTTATCAGTCTCACTGTAGTTTTGAATTGCATTTTTCTGATAATTAGTGATGTTGAGCATTTTTTCATGTGGTTTTTGGCCAGCTATATGTCTTCTTTGGAGAAATGTCTATTTAGATCATCTGCTCATTTTTTGATTGGGTTGTTTGTTTTTCTTGAAAGAAAGCTGCATAAAATGCTTGTATACTTTGAAGATTAATCTCTTGTCAGTCTCTTTGTATGCAAATATTTTTTCTATTTTGTAGATTGTCTTTTTGTTTTGTTTATGGTTTCCTTTGCTGTGTAGAAGCTTTTACAGTTAATTAGGTCCCATTTGTTTATTTTTATTTTCATTATTCTAGGAGGTGGATCAAAGAAAATTGAATACAGGAAAGTTAAAAAGTGAAAGTCAAGTCTGTTGAATTCCTGAAGTCTGGGGGAATGGGAGTCTTGCTGGAATTATAATTGATTGTACTTTATTTGGGGAATGGAGGAATCAGAGAAGACAGAGAGGAGGCTGACATATAATGCTGAAGAGCTAGAGTCCAACGAAGGAAACTGTTTCCTAGCACATGACCTGAGAAACACAAATTTTGCCAGGACATTAATAGATGCTATCAAGAAAGAAAAGAGGGAAGGAGGGAACGAAGAGAGGGAGAGAAGAAGGGAGGAAAGAAGAAAGTCAAGAAGAAAGGAAGGAATGAAGAAAAGGAGGAAGGAAAAGAAAGAGAAAAAATAATTGGTTATAATCGCTCAGTTGTGTCCAACTCTTTGTGACCCCATGGACTATACAGTCCATGGAATTCTCCAGGCCAGAATACTGGAGTGGGTAGCCATTCCCTTCTCCAAGGAATCTTCCCAATGAGGAATCTAACTGGGTCTCCTGCATTGCAGGTGAGTTCTTTAGCAAAGGAGCTATCAGGGAAGCCTTGAAAGTGAAAGTGAAAGTGAAGTCGCTCAGTCGTGTCATGGACTGCAGCCTACTAGGCTCCTCCATCCATGGGATTTTCCAGGCAAGAATACTGGAGTGGGTTGCCATTTCCTTCTCCAGGGGATCTTCCCAATCCAGGGACTGAACCCGGATTTCCCGCATTGTAGGCAAACGCTTTACCGTCTGAGCCACCAGGGAAGCCTTGGTTATTATTAATTAATTACAAATAAATAATGGAGAAAGAGAGCAATCTATGATTAAATATTCCTGAAAAATATCATGTCAAACCAAGTGAGTCCACTTGATTGTAAAACTTCTTGGATCCTCTCATAAGAATATTCAATGCATGGCAATTCTTAAAGTTCACAGACTGCAGTCCAGTGGGCCATTCCATGTTACTGGACATGCTTGATGGAAGAATGATGAGTCTCAGAGAACACATTGAGCTAGGCAGGGGGAAGCCTAAGAGGGAAGTAGCAGGGGACCATGCATTTTAAGGAGTGGATCACCATTGTCAGAATATGAGAAAAATATCTCTTGTATCCTTCATTTTAAATAAATCAGAGGTGTGAAGATAATTTGGGGATATAAAATGAGTCTGTGGCTTTTGAAGATAGCTGAAAATGTGTTCAATTAAGAGACTGGGAGTCCTGGCTGATGTAGCTGAAGACGAGATGGCTAATGTTAGCATGATAAACAGCTAATGTTTACAGCTAGGTGCATATCCAGTTTTATTAGCTATCAGTTGTCACTTTTTAAAACAAATGACAAAGATTTATTTAGGACCAGGCAAAGTTATCAGATGTGCAGCTTGAGTCAAGTGCTGCCATGTTAGACTTCAGAGCCAGGTTCTATTTTGGTAAGATAAATTTGGCAGCTGCCTAGCTTGTATGTCAAAATGTGCTTCATGTATATAAGAAACTTGAGCTCCATTAAAATTGGTCAAATGTATGCTTTTTTTTTTTTTAACTTTGTAATATGAAAGCATACATGTTAAGAAAGCTGCTTTATTTAGGATCTATGTAGAATTTGGATTTAGGTCTGAATATATTGTTTTAATAGTTTCCAAAACATTAGTAGATCTCAATAAATGACAATCTTGGTTATTATTACTGGCTTGTTCTCCGTGTGTTTTAAGGTATCCTCCCTTGATCCCAGATGCAGTTCCTTAAGACACTATTTTGATAATTTTACTCTGATGTTGTCTTTATGATTTCTGTTAATTAAATCCAAACTCCTTAGCATGGTATTATTTTCCATAACTTGGATTCTTTCTGATGTCCAGATATTATCTATCACAACTTTCCTCAACATCTCTTATGTTAAATGGGTTTATATATGAGGCCATCTATTCATCTATAGAGCCATTTGGGTAATAGAAATTAGTACTCTGGCTATTGTGAGGCTACAGGGAGAAGTGGGGATTATGGTAAATAGGTGAGTGTCTAAATATTTCTATTGAGGTTCAGCCAATAGTGTACATTGAGAAATATCTGTTGACTATTGCTAGATCTTTCCATTTTAAACAAAAACTAGTAATTTGGACTGTATGTTAAATTTACCGGTTGTTAAGTGTTGCCAACTGATTTAAAAATAACATGTTGGATAATAAGGAAAACACATCTGTGGGCTGACCCTGCTCTATGAGCTGCCATTTTGAGACTTCTTTTTCTCAGAGTTCATGTGGACTCCTGAATATGATATATGTTACTCCAGCCATGTACCTTTATTCACACTCGTTTATAATACTCAGTTGCTATCTCTTCCTATCAGAAATGTTCCTGATAGTTCAGTATTCAGTGCAAAGGCCACCATGGACCCTTCCTTGCTCTGTCATCTTCCTCTGAGTACCTGTAGCACTTGCTGAGTGCCTGTTCTTTGATTCTTACAAAATCCTATGTCTTATCCTTATTCTTGGATATGTCTTATATTTGATCTTTATCTGTAAATTTTTGTATTTATGATTGTATATTGTAGGCTGTACATTTTAGCCATAATGGCACTATCTTTCATGGGATCTTATATGTAACTCTTATACAAAGTTCAGTGGTTAATGAATGAAATGTTGAAACTCAAAGCATTTGGTTAAAAATTTTCTTGTACATATATAAGAATAAAGTTATATATATATTTTGGAGAAGGCAATGGCACCCCACTCCAGTACTCTTGCCTGGAAAATCCCATGGATGGAGGAGCCTGGAAGGCTGCAGTCCATGGGGTCGCTGAGGGTCGGACATGACTGAGCGACTTCACTTTCACTTCTCACTTTCACTTCTCACTTTCATGCATTGGAGAAGGAAATGGCAACCCACTCCAGTGTGCTTGCCTGGAGAATCCCAGGGAGAGGGGAGCCTGGTGGGCTGCCACCTCTGGGGTCACACAGAGTCGGACACGACTGAAGTGACTTAGTAATAGCAATATATATATTTAATTTAATTCAGTACTGTTTTATTTCACTAATGTTATTTGATTTCATTAATGTTTTACTTCATTAATCATAAGAATGGCCTTATATTACTTTTATTCAGTTCAGTTCAGTTCATTCGCTCAGTCGTGTCTGACTCTTTGTGACCCCATGAACTGCAGCATGCCAGACCTCCCTGTCCATCACCAACTCCCAGAGCCTACCCAAACTCATGTCAGTGATACCATTCAACCATCTCATCCTCTGTTGTCCCCTTCCCCTCCTGGCCTCAATCTTTCCTAATGCTTATTGGGTAAAGGAAATTTTATTCTCAGGTTTTTATTTTCTAACTGATATTAAGTTCTCAAATTGCTTACAGAAAATGAAAAATTTGAAGTATGCTCAGAGCAATTATTCAAAAGTTCTTGCATTTAATCCTAGGTTATGAGTATGGACATACAGACAACAAACACAACAAGGAGCTCTAAGATTATTAAAATAACAGGTCATTTTACTGTTTAGTAAAAAGTGTTGTCAGGAAGTAATGTTAGAGAATAACTGCTTTATTCTCATAAGTCTCAGAAAATGGATGATCAGTTGGGATTACTGAATCAGACGTGGTCTCTGATACATTGTGTTTTTAAACCTTTTCATTCAGGATTTTTTATGTGATGCACACTCTTCAAGTTTAGGAATATTTTCAGGTGTAATTTCTTTGGAGGTGTTTAAAGAATTGTTTTAAAATACTCTGGAACTTCTGTGGGCTGCTGTCTCCTCTCTGCTTCAGATTTATTAGACAAGTGTTATAAGATCTTAAGCTTACCTTATAAAGACATTAAGTTCTCAAATTGCCTAGGGAAAATGAAAATTTTAAAGTATTCTCACAGCAATTATTCAAAAGATCTCACATTTAATTCTAGATTATGAGTATGGACAGACAGACAAATAACAAAGCAAGAAGCTCTAAGATTGTCAAAATAACAGGTCATTTTACTGTTTAGTAAAAAGCGTTGTCAGGAAGCAACAGTTAGAACTGGACATGGAACAACAGACTGGTTCCAAAACAGTAAAGGAGTACATCAAGGCTGTATATTGTCACCCTGCTTATTTAACTTATATGCAGAGTACATCATGAAAAATGCTGGGCTGGATGAAGCACAAGCTGGAATCAAGATTGCTGGGAGAAATATCAATAACCTCAGACATGCAGATGACACCATACTTATGGCAGAAAGTAAAGAAGAACTAAAAAGCCTCTTGATGAAAGTGAAAGAGGAGAGTGAAAAAGTTGGCTTAAAGATCAACATTCAGACAACTAAGATCACGGTATCTGGTCCTGTCACTTCATGGCAAATAGGTGGGGAGACAGTGGAAACAGTGGCTGACTTTATTTTTTTGAGCTCCAAAATCACTGCAGCTGGTGACTGCAGCCATGAAATTAAAAGACACTTACTCCTTGGAAGGAAATTTATGACCAATCTAGACAGCATATTAAAAAGCAGAGACATCACTTTGCCAGCAAAAGCCTATCTAGTCAAAGCCATGGTTCTTCCAGTAGCCTTGTATGGATGTGAGAGTTGGACTATAAAGAAAGCTGAGCACCAAAGAATTGATGCTTTTGAACTGTGGTATTGGAAAAGACTCTTGAGAGTCCCTTGAACTGCAAGGAGATTCAACCAGTCAATCCTAAAGGAAATCAGTCCTAAATATTCATTGGAAGGACTGGTGCAGAAGCTGAAACTCCAATACTTTGGCCACCTGATGTGAAGAACTGACTTCTTGGAAAAGACCCTGATGTTGGGGAAGATTGATGGCTGGAGGAGAAGGGGTCGACAGAGGATGAGATGGCTGAATGGCATCACTGACTCAATGGACATGAGCTTGAGTAAACTCCAGGAGTTAGTGATGGAAAGGGAGGCCTGGGGTGCTACAGTCCATAGGGTCACAAAGAGTCGGACACAACTGAGTGACTGAAATGAACCGAACTGAAAAAGCATTGTATGCAATATAAGCATATACATATATTTGTATCTTCCATAATATAAAGGGCTTATATGTATATATATACCTTTAAATTTTAAAACATCTTTCTATTCTAAGGAATATTGTAACACATTAGTCTAAATCATATTATGAAAAGAGGAAAGACTCATCACATTTGTTGGAGATATTAGGGCAGAGATGTATGAGCTAGTCCGACTGATAATATTTCCTTTGTATTCTCTGTGATATCATGCGTGAGGCAGTTTGTTGTGTGCTATAACAAGCTCCCATTTTTTCCTTTTTAATTCTGATTTGCAAATGTTTCCAGGGGAGTCATCACACTTGTTAAAACAGAGGGGAAATCCTCTCAGATGAAAGTGTGGTGGGACTGGTGGGATTATGTCCTAAACCCTTGGATGTGAACTTCTAGAAAAAGTCATGACTTGAGAGGATAACTGCATGTTGATGTCTATTGCCCAACAACACTGTTATGCACAAATTTTTGAGCACAAAAATGAAGTTGGGTCCAACAATCTTGTGATATTTTTCGTGTCTGGGAAAAATGCCATCACTCTTCATGCTTCAATGCAGCAAATTACGAGATAAAAGAAAATGAAACTTCCCCTTTATTCAAGAGCACTTATTGAATTTTACTAAATTCTGGTCATTGTTGGCTTTAGGAATAAAATACAAATTAAATGAAAAACTTCCTCCTTTTGCATTCTTGGAGAATGAAACAAATTTCTTAACGATTATAATACAAGATGATGATTTTTATAATTGAGTCAGATAAAGAGGGGAAATAAATCCACACTTCCTTTGGGAGACTTCTCTGGTGGCTCAGACGGTAAAGCATCTGCCTACAATGCGGGAGACCCAGGTTCAAAACCTGGGTCAGGAAAATCTCTTGGAAAAGAAAATGGTAACCCACTCCAGTATTCTTGCCTGGAAAATCCCATGGACAGAGGAGCCTGTTAGGCTAAAGTCCATGGGGTCACAAAGAGTTGGACATGACTGAGCAACTTCACTTTCTTTTTTCCTTTGGGAAGCCAGAGGAAATAACAGGATCTAGGATTTGAAAGTTACATAGACTATGGAGAACAGTATGGAGGTTCTTAAAAAACTAAAAATAGAGCTGCTGTTTGATCTAGCAATCCCACTTCTGGGCATAAATTTGGAGAAAACCATAATTTGAAGTGTTGCATTCACCTCAATGTCCATTGCATTACTAAGTACAAAAACCAATTATGGAAGCAACCTAAATGCCCATTGACAGAGGAATGTATAAAGAAGATGTGGTACAGGTATACAACAGGTTTTATTCAGCCATAAAAACAAATGAAATAATGTTATCTTCAGCAATATGGATGGAGCTGCTGCTGCTGCTGCTAAGTTGCTTCAGTCGTTTCTGACTCTGTGCGACCCCAGAGACGGCAGCCCACCAGGCTCCCCCGTCCCTGGGATTCTCCAGGCAAGAATACTGGAGTGGATTGCCATTTCCTTCTCCAATGCATGAAAGTGAAAAGTGAAAGTGAAGTCGGAAAGTTGTTTCTGACTCTTTGCGACTGCATAGCTGTAGCCTACCAGGTTCCTCCGTCCATGAGATTTTCCAGGCAAGAGTACTGGAGTGGTTGCCATTGTCTTCTCTGATGGATGGAGCTAGAGATTGTCATATTGAATGAAGTAAGTCAGAGCAAAACAAATATCAT
Source organism: Bison bison bison (assembly GCF_000754665.1). Taxonomy (NCBI): domain Eukaryota; kingdom Metazoa; phylum Chordata; class Mammalia; order Artiodactyla; family Bovidae; genus Bison; species Bison bison. The sequence continues at coordinate 9,022,523 of NW_011494640.1, forward strand.
ATAATATCATTCATATGTGGAATATAATTTTTTTAAAAAAAGATACAAATGAACTTATTTACAAAATGGAAACAGACTTATAGACATTTTATGGTTATAGTTTGTCTCATAGACAAACTTATGGATATCAAAGGGGAAACATGGAGGGCAGGGATAAATTAGGAGCCTAGGATTAACAAATGCACACTACTATGTATAAGACAGATAATCAGCAAAGACCAACTGTATAGCATGCTATACAGCACTCCATTCAATATTCAGTGATAACCTATGAGAAAAGAATCTGAAAAAGAGTGAATATATCTAGATCATTTTGCTATATGCCTGAAACTAACACAACGTTGGAAAAATAACTACACTCCAATTAAAAAACAAAACAACAACAAAAAGAAACCTTTGAAAAATCCCTTTAAGGAATACTTTGTCCCTAGATAAGATCTTTGTAATTTCCTGCAGAGATTATATTCTAAGAGGTCATTTTACTTGGCCTGTTTATTGTAAAACAAATTGTTTAAAAGATACATTAAATTGTGAATTGACAGGATGGCAAGAGTAATGAGTTTAAATGGTAATTTTGTTGTTGTTGTCATTCAATTGCTAAATTTTGTCCTATTCTTTGCAATCCCATGGACTGCAGCACACCAGGCTCCTCTGTCCTTCACTGTCTCCTAGAGTTTGCTCAAACTCATGTCTATTGAGTCAGTGATGCTATCCAATCATTTCATCCTCTGTCATGCCCTGCTCCTCCTGCCCTCAGTCTTTCCCAGCATCAGGGTCTTTTCCAATGAGTCGGCTCTTTATATCAGGTGGCCAAAGCATTGGATATTCAGCTTCAGCATCAGTCCTTCCAATGAGTCTTCAGGGTTGATTTTCTTTAAAATTGACTGGTTTGATCTTCTTACTGTCCAGGGGAGTCTCAAGAGTCTTCTCCAGCACCACAATTTGAAAGCACCAGTTCTTTAGCGTTCAACCTTCTTTATGGTCCAACTCTCACATCCATACATGACTACTGGTAAAACCATTTTTAAGTAAATGGACCTAGAAAAGATTTCATTGAGCTGATGAGATAACAACTACTTATATTGGGATTTCTGATTAAAACATGTTTTGATACAATAAAAAAGAAAGTTTCATTGAGATATTCTTGGGAAAATGCACACAGGAGGATAATTCAGGCAGAGACACTTTATGTACAAAAGGCTTGGAGTCAACATAGGTCTAATTCAGATAAGGGCCAGTAATCAGTGTGGTCATGTGAGGTAGGTGTGCTGTCAGAACACAATGGGTATTATACATTTGCTGAGGATTGCTAAATTTTATCCTGGAGGGGATTATCATTATTGCCTTTGACTAGCTCCTTTAGCAGAGAAGGCAATGGCAACCCACTCCAGTACTCTTGCCTGGAAAATCCCAAGGATGGCAGAGCCTGGTGGGCTGCCGTCTATGGGGTCGCACAGAGTCAGACATGACAGAAGCGACTTAGCAGCAGCAGCAGCAGCAGCTACTTTAGACCATTGATTTAACACTATGCTGGGTAATAAAGGAGGAAGATTCAATGTGACATGGTGAAGTATATCTTACTAGGTGTCACATACTGATCTGAAGTTAAATCAGGTGCAAATCCAGGATATCTGGTTCCAGGAGCTACTCTTTAACCTCTGATGTTCTGCCTCTCCAGACAGCTCTTCTATTCCATTGCATCCTTAGCCAATAGAGTAGACTCTGCTTTTTAGTGGTACATCACTGAATTTCCAAAGAATTCAGATCTTTCAAAGTTCAAAGTCTTAAGAGATATGATGATTAAAAGTCATGTATTAAGAGAGAAAGCTGTCTTTTGGGTGCTCTTCAAAAGTAACACCATAAATGAGAGAATGTTCAGGCCAGTCCTCATCAAAAAAAAGAAGATACAATCTGTTTGTAGGACATATAATAAACTAACCTTAAAAATTACTTCCCTTGTAGCTCAGTTGGTAAAGAATCTGCCTGCAATGCAGGAGACCTAGGTTCGATTCCTGGGTTGGGAAGATTCCCTGGAGAAGGAAATAGCAACCCACTCCAGTGTTCTTGCCTGGAGAATCCCAGGGATGGGGGAGCCTGGTGGGCTTCCGTCTATGGGGTTGCACAGAGTTGGACACGACTGAAGTGACTTAGCAGCAGCAGCAGCAAATTAGTCAAATTCATTAATTCAGAAAGTACAGTGGTAGATGCAAGGGAATGGGGGTGGGGTGGGGTGGCGGGGATGAGGAGAGGGAATGGGGAGTTAGTGTTTACCCAGGACAGAGTTTCAGCGTAGAAAAGTGAAAGATTTGGGAGATGGATGATGGTGAGAGTTGCACAATGACATGAATGCACTTAGTGCCCCTATACAGTTAAATATGATGAAAATAAAATGCTTTATGTTACATGACTTTTGCCACAATAGAAAACATTAAAAAAAGAAAGAAAGAAAAGAAAACTGAAACTGGGGAAGAGAGGGCCAAAGGCTATAAGAATGTGACCTCAGAGCTGTCAGTGGCCTTGTCCCCATCAAGTGGAGATAAGTGAGAGTAGGGACCCAGCCTGTAGACAGATGGAGAGTGGAGGTTTGGAGAGAGAAGGCACTGACTGTGTTCCAGATCTGATTCTTTGTCATGCTTTAGTTTAGAGGACTGTTTACTTTTCTGATGTCTGACTATGTTAAGCCACGAAATCCTCCCTTTTTTTTACTAAACTACTTAGGGAGTTCAATTTTTTTGTAACACCAATTCAATATATGAAAGCATGCGTTTCTCATTCTTAAAATAGTTCAGTTCTTAAAATGTAGATTTTCATTGTTTAAATTGGTATAATATTACTGTGCTGTGCTGTGCTGTGCTTAGTCACTTCAGTCGTGTCGACTCTTTGTGACCCCATGGACTATAGTCCACCCGGCTCCTCTGTCCATAGGATTTTCCTCTTGTCCATAGGCAAGAATACTGGAGTGGGTTGCCATGCTCTCCTCCAGGGGATCTTCCCAACCCAGGGATCAAACCCAGATCTTCCTCATTGCAAGTAGATTTTTTTACCATCTGAGCCACCAGGGAAGCCCGTAATACTACTTTACTGTTGTTTGGTCATTCAGTCCATGTCCGACTCTTTGTGACCTCATGGCCTGTATCACGCCAGGCTTCCCTATTTATTGTTCACTGTCTCCCAGAGCTTGCTCAATCTCATGTCCATTGATTTACTTTCTTTCTTTGATGGCATAAATATTTTTATATTTATGTTATGTTTATAGTATGTTATTATATAGTATGTTTTTGGTGTTTAGCCATTCAACACTCAATGTTTTTTTTCCCTTGATCCGTAACAAGTGACAACATAAAATAAGAATAATGAATATATGATTCAGAAACAGAGTAAGGGGGTAGCTTCTAAAAATGGTGCTATGAACCCTCTTTAAATACCAAGTCTTTTTTGTGACCCTCTCAAGAAAATTAAATTGGTAGACAAATTAGAGTTTATGGTGCTGGGACGTTTTAGGGACTCTTGTTTAAGTGTGACAGTAAAAATAGGTAATGAATACAGTGCATGACACTGGCCAATCAGAAAGTATGCTGGCCTTCAACAATGGCCATATGGTCATAGTGGTGTGGTGGGTACTTGCTGACTACAGGCTGGTCCTCATTTCAGGTTCTAATCCTGGAGCATTATCTTGCTCCCCTGTCCATCCCTGTCTTTTCCATTACTCTGAAAACAGCTCCCTCTCTCCAGACACACACTTTATTGACTTAAGCAGGAATTCCGGGTTTTCATTGAAAGCAGAATTGGGCCCATGGGCTTAACAAACACATGTTTTTTCTATTATAGTGAAGTCGGCTTGTTTTAAAATTTAAACAAGGGCTCTGTTTTGTATGACTATTCTTTGACGATTTTCTGGCATTTTAATAACCTTTATTTATGGAATTCTTTTCATATTACAACTTCTTCTGTGTCTTTCAAGAAAACATGCGTTGCTATGGTTCAAAAGCAAACCCGTTTGACCCCAGGGACACTTTTTCCCACAGGGAGTTCAAAGTGCTCTGACCTTCATGCTTTAAGTCTGAAGGTGCTGCTGTGTTGAGTTTAGGCTCTGGACTTGATCTGCTCACTAGCTGGGAGACTCGGGCATGGATTGTCAAAGGCAGGGGTGACTTGGATGTCTTAACTGTGACCCAGGAACCAAGCAGCCTCTGCAGTGAGGACCATTTTCGAGTCATATAGTGACTAACAGATTCTGTGTAGTTCTGCAGCTGTTACATCCGCATGTGGTCATGGTCTTTCTTCATGAATCCTATTCCAATCTTAACTGTTAATCATTATAGAGAATTTTATCCCATGCATAATTTTGGAAAAGTTGAAGCATAGCCAGGATTTTGAGGAAAGGTCTTGAAGTGTAGGGAGACTCCTTTTGGAGAGGGAAAAAGGCACCTCGTGGGCATTGGGAAATATGGGGAAAAAAGTGTCTAGAAACAGGGAACTGAAAGAGATGCTATGTGCAGGAAAAGAACAAAATATATGGGTCAGCAAGAGAGGTAAAAAGTAGATAAAGGGATATCCTTTTATGAGGACATATTTGTTATATTTACAGGAAAGCTATTATGAATTTTTCACTTCTGTGTCAATGAATCTCTCCAAAGTTATCTCTCCTGAGATGTGGGTTATTCAGGCTGATGGAGAAAAAGACCAAGTTATCAAAGACTTTGATGGAAAATCAGCAGTTCACTAATACCATATCTCAGATTTCTATTAGGGGAGGAAGAACGTGAAAGTTCTCTGACTATATGAAGATCTAGCAGAGCTCCAATGTTGATTTTTTTTTTTTTTTTTTTGCTATAGTCTAGCCAAAAGAACTTAATCCAATCGATAAACCACTTTGATAAAAAATAAATTCAAGTCTTCTCATAAGCCCAACACCAGAGGACAATTACTGTTAAAAAGACAGCAAAACAAGTCTTTCATTCATACAAATTCTGATGCAACTGGTCAACAAAACCCATGGTCAATGAGGTCAGCAGTAATGAAGTTACATCCTTCACTAATGTGCTGCAACAAATGCTCAGAACTTGCCATTTTCTCTACATATGTTTGTATTTTCAAATGGCTCCAATGATAAAAGTAATTTGCTTTTCTTCTTCCTTTATAAGAGACATGAACGTTTATAGAAATAAGGAAGTGTGGCTTATGGATGGAAAAGTACACATTTCTCTCCTGTGAGGCTGGACTTACTGGATACCCTGTAAAATTTATAGCTACTGAGATTTAAAGACTGAGTGTAGAGGAGGAAAGAAGAGAGGTTGAAAAAATATAAAAGTAACGCATTTTATGACGCAGGCAGTTTGCACTTCCCATGCTCACATACCGGGAGGATACTATTTTAGACTGGGCTTTAGACCAGGGGTCAACAAACTCTGGCCCATGGGCCAAATCCAGTCTATCGTCTGTTATTGTTAATAACGTTTTACCGGGGAAAGCCATGTTCATTGGTTTACATATTATCTGTCTGGGGAGCATTCCCACTATAATGGCAGAGTTGAGTAATTGCTACAGAAACCATATGGCTTGCAAGTGTAAAAAGTTTACTATCTGTCCATTTATAGAAAAAGTTTGCCAACACTTGCTTTAGACAGCGGCTAAAGCAACACGTAGAGGCATTCCTAGAGACCTACAGGCATAGCGTAGACCATAATGAGTAGCTCTTCTCATGCTTTTTAGGAAATATTAAAGTGCAGCTGAACTTCAAGGGTAGGTTTGAAGGCAAAAAGAAGAAAAACCCATGTGTCTTAATGATGCAAGTAGAAGGGGCTGTAGCCTTCAGGGTCATTATGATTCTCCCACTGAGTGCACACCCGCCTTGGATCTGTTTTCCAACCAGTTGGCAGCTCTTACATTCATCCCTGTCATGTGAAACTTTAGCCACCTGGTGCCAGGAGCTGTGAGGGCCCCCCAAAGTGAGGGGCTCAAGCTGATTAGCTCAATTTGTTATACGCCAGGATTTGGTTGTGAGAAGTTGCAAAATTGGGACCTCGTGAACAATAGGCACTTATTCAACAGGGTGCTATGTGATAAAACTCCCATCACATGATGCACACAAAGACATAAAATGTGTAACTTGAGAAAGAAAGTCACCCACTGGCGTCATAAGTCAAGAATTCCCAAGGACAGTGGGAATTTGAGGTCGGCTCTGAGGAACGGGTAAAATATTGATAAATGGAGAAGGACCAGGAAGGCTTCCCTGTGGAATGAGTGGAGGTTTTCTCTTCTCTGCCTAGAACAGAGTGACAGCTGGCTGACTTCCTGCAGAGAATGGTCTTTGTATGCAGGAATGGAAGACACAGTCCAGGCTTCAGGCTCTAGGATTAAACTCCCTCAGACCTTAGAGATAGGGCATCTCTCAGCACAATGCTCGCTATTGTTCATTCGGGAATTTTTATTTGTCTTATCAAATTTCTACCTCGGTGCTATCACAATGGAAAGCCACAGGAAATATTTTGCAATTTACACATTGAGAAAGAAAGACATGCTTATACATCAATCCATTTAAATGGAATTCACATGGAATGGATTAAGGAGAAACAGCAATAAACTTACTTTCAAAGTAGGAAATTGAGGTGTGAGAACAATTTCCCAGAGTAACAATAAGTGCCAGATTCGTGACTGAATTCCAGCCTATTAACGTTGAGTGTGCAGTGCTGATGTATAGTCAATATTCATGAAGAAGATATTTTTAAGATATATTTTAAAAACTTACTTTTTGGATGGTAAAATGTCACTGCCTTGAATTCCAAAAGACAGGTGATCATAATTTCTGCTTTGCCTAGACAGTCCTGATTTACACTTGTTATATAGTGTAATTAATATAGTGCCCTCTGTCACTCCTAAAACTCTTCCAGTTTGGGTGATAAATTATATGGTCACTCTATCAAGGATCCTCCACTGTTCCCTCCCTAGAACCTCTTGGACCTCCCTATAAACCAGCAACTGTGGGCTAAAGGCCATGCAACCAGGGTCTGCCAAAGGAAGCATGACTCAGCACTAAAGCTGGTGTCCTTGCTTAGTCACTTAATATATACTTTGACTTTTATCCTTGTAGGTTTGGCCTTTTCTAGATTTTCAAACTCAGTAGATGGTTGAGGGGCTTCCCTGGTGGCTCAGATGGTAAAGAATCTGCCTGCAATACAGGAGAGCTGGGTTTGATCCCTAATTTGGGAAGATCCCCTGGAGAAGGAAAACCACTCCAGTATTCTTGCCTGGAGAATCCCATGGACAGAGGAGCCTGGCAGGCTACAGTCCATGGGGTTGCACAGAGTCAGACACAACTGAGCAATTAACACTTTCACATTCAGATAGTTGAGAGAGATTCTCCCTCTGGTACAACCTGTGATTGACTGTACCAGCCCAGCACAGAGGGGAAGATTCCAGTCCTCTTGTGGCCTGTGTGGCTCTGGATGATGGAGCCCAGCCTCCACACTGCTCTCAATCCTCACCCTTACTCTCTGTCCTCTTGCCATGTAGGTCTCCTCTCAGTTTTGTGAGAGCTGCTCTTTCCTCTTCACTTTTATTCTGACCACAACACTCCTCCCCTCTCCTTATCTAGCTGAGTTGCCTTTTAGGTCCCAAGTCCATGAAGACTTCCCTAGGCAAGATTTTCTTGATGTACTGTGGTAGCAGAATTCAAAGATGGTCCTCGCAACACTTGTCCAAGGTATATATATACCTTTCCCCAGTTATTCAATGAAATATTAATCTAGGTACTAAAGTGAAGGCAGTTTGTAAATATAATTTAGGTCCCCAGTTAAGTTGAGCTTGATGGGGAACTTAACCTTGGTGACCCTAACCCAGCTTAGTAAACCCTAAAAAGGCACTGTGCTGTTCTTGAAGAGAGTGCTTTGAATTGTGAGAGATTCAATGCAAAGAAGGTTTTCTATTGCTGGCTTTGAAAAGGGAGAGGACTCTGTGACAAGGAATATAGATAATCTCCAGAGGTTGAACACAGTCTCCAGCAGCAAAGAAGATGTGACCTCAGTCCTACAACTACAAGGAAGTGATTTCTTCCAACCATTTGAATGGAGCTTATTAGTAGGTTGTTCCACAGTCTCGAGTAGAATTCAGTCTGGACGACACCTTAATTTCAGTTTCTGAGATCCTGGGCAGAGAAAACAGCCACACCATGCCTGAGTTCTGACCTACACAAGTTTGAGACATGAAGTGCTTATTGTTTTAAGCTGTTATGTTTGTGAAGTTTGTTATCTAGCAAATGAAAACTACTACATCTGAAGTCTAGTTCACAATCCTTTCTTACCCACCTATAAGAGTATATTCCTTCCTTTCACTGGCCACATTTGGTTTCTAATTATATATTAGGTTGTGTGGTAGGTTGAATAGTGTCTCCCAAAAATTCATATCCACTGAGAACTTCAGAATGTGACCTTATTTGGAAATAGGGCCTTTACAGATGTAATTAATTAAGGATCTTGAGATGAAATCATCATTTGGGATGGGCTCTAAATACAGTATCTGCTGTCCTTAAAAGAAAAGAGGACACGGAGACACACAGAGAAGAAGATGTGAAGATAGAGACAGAGATTGGGTGAAATGTCTTACAAGCCAAGGAACGCCAGAAGTTGGGAAAAACAAAATGTGTTGTCTCCTAGAATCTTCAGAGAGAGCTTGGCCCTTTCAACATCTTGGTTTCAGACTTCTGTCCTCCAGAACTGTGAAAGAATACATTTCTGTTGTTTTAACTCACTCAGTTTGTGATACTTTCTTATGGCAACATTAGGAAACCATTATGAAGTCTATGATATTTTTAATTTTTGGATTCCCTGTCACACCCCTTGAGTTTCAGAATGTGTCTATTTTTGCCCAGCATGGTGCCCTCAGTCCCTTTCCCAATGCCTGGCCTAGAGTAGATGCTCAATAACTGAATCATCATCTAATTAACCCTCTCTGCATTCATTTGGTGTGAGTGGAGCTCCAGGTGTGCATAGGAGAACCCAGCCAGATTAATTGAACCCAAAGAGTTTTCAAGTTGTTGTTTTGTTTTTTTTTTTAAGTATTAGAGGAAAAATATCTTAAAAAAAAAAGTCTTCTTGAGGTTTCTAAGAATGTAGGATATAACTCTTGAAAGTTAAATTTTGACGTAAAGGAAAGAGCTCGGCTGAGAGTGGAGCCAACATGAGATCAGAACCGAGGAGGGAGGAGAATGAGACTGAGCCTTAATGATGTCACCCGCGTCCCAGATCTGACCCCAGTTCCGAGCTTTTCAGTTGCATGAGCCTCCTTCCTTCTCCTTTCCTCCCAACCTTTCCCCTTCCTTTGCGTTTCTCTTGCCCCCTCCTCATCTGTCATTTTCCTTTTTGTTTTTGGCTTGAGCAAGTGTGAATTGTAGTTTCTGTCACTTACAACCAAAAGAATTCTGAGTAAGTTGGAGAGAGAGAGAGAATTCCACTTGTAAATAGTGAGGATAGTAGAGAACCTGACTGGTCTCTGCAAATGCGAGTTCTGCTGCGGTGTGCATAGTGAGTTCCGTTTTCTGTCTGCATCTCAGAGGCCACATAGTGTACCCGGTATTGTATTCTTTACTCCCTCTCCCCAACTCAGGCTGATGGTGTTCAGTCCCTGGCGTCCTCTCTTATGGGCCCCTGAACTGTCTTCCTCTCTTCTTGTGCCTGCTTTGACAGTTGCTCTCATTCTCTCAAAAGTTGCAAATGTTTCTCACTGTTGCTCTGAGAAGTGGGAATCGTGCAGAGAGAGGTGTTATCTGTCAGCAGAGCAGCATTGTGAGATGGGCTTGCCAAGCTGGCGAGACCCTACAAATTGTTTCCCTTGGGGTGCGGGGCTTTGTGAAGGTCTCTTTTACTTTTGCTGGAAAGGAGTCAAGTGCATAAAGGCATGTGTGCCTGCTGTGTGTGCAGACAGCACCTGCCTGAAGCAGCCTGGATCACAGGGACTACCTGCATGAGGACCCAGCATTATCCATCACTTTTGCTGCAACTCTTGGCCTCCACTTTGAGCAATGTGATTTGCCAAGCTGAGGCCATGATCTGAGCCTGGCCAAGCTAAGAAAGGAAAAGTTACAAGAGGGTTTCTCATGGCTTCCTTGTTTATCCCAGAGCCAAGCTATTGTCATGGATATAATTTCTTGCTGCCCACCTCTGACACAGCGGCCGAATGACTGTTAGAATGATTGGTGATGAAGTGGAGTGAAGCTATTTGAGAGCAATTTTGAACATTGCTTTTATGGACTTCAATATATTGTTTCAATGGACAGGTGGCCTTGCAAGTCCATTCTCATGTATGTGGGATGCTGTTCATCATACATCCACAGAAGTGAGTGTCTATCACTGTCGTGCCATCTTCATGGTTTTTATTATGATCAAGTCCTTTGTCTGAACTGATAGAACCATGTTGTTTGGAAACCCAATGACAGCAGCTGTTCTTTATTTGTTTAAAAGAAAGCTGTACATTTCTATTAGCGAGTTGCTAAATCTTTTATGGGGAAATACTGCAATTATAAGCAGACGTCTCCCCAGTATTCACTTATTTAGAATTTATCAACATATATTTGGAAAAGGTATTCTGATAGAACTCCCAGGAAGAGCATGTAGGGTACTGTGAGAATCCATCAGAAGGTTCAGAGGAAGCTTCTAGAGGAGGATGATTTGTGGAAAGGCAATAAACACTAAAAAGTGCTCCTCCTCCCCACCCCCGAAAAATACAGTGAGAACATTATAGGCAAGAGGAACACCAAAAATAAATGCAGTCTTTCCAAACATTCCTTAACCTTTATAAGAATTATTCATAGGAACACCAGATGCAACAGAAAACTCCTTGGTAAATTTTCTCCTATAATAATATAAGAATTGGTGTATTTTCAACAAAAGTTTGCTGTCACTCAATGGCTTTAAAGAAAAAAATATTGTCCTATGGAAAGAGTACACTGTTACTCTGCAGGTATAACATCTGAACGGTGTTACGTCCGTCTCTGAAGATATGGCTGTGGAGCTGCGCTTACACAAAAGGAAGCTCCTTGTTTTTCAGTCCTTATAAGATATAGAGAAGTCAGACCCATTTCGCCATCTACTAGCTCTGCAATCTCTGGACATTGTTTACTTCATTTGAATTCTTATTCCTCATCTGTAAGATGGAGCTAATAAAGGTCTCTATGGGTTCTTGCTAGGGTTAAATGAGAAATTACATTTAAATTGCTTATCACTCTTGCTAGAAAAAGAATGAAAATGAACCAGTTAATCCTTAAATAAAATGAAATAATAATGGAAAATAACCATAAGGAAAGCATGGGAAATGGTATAAGGCAGATAAAAGCAAAAAACTAAGAATTAAACAGAAAAGCAGTTGAACTGATACACTCAAGACATTTTTATATTGGAAAAAAATAATTTTTAAGATTAGCAAAAACTAGAGAAAATACAAAACAGGGTATTATATTAAATGCTTTAAGACACTCCTGCATTTTGATCCAGGATGTCCACTTCCAGAAAATTCTCATGAGGAAATAATTACAGAAGTGCATGTGCTGGTGTGCTGATGTGCTCAGTTGTGGCTGACTCTGCGACCCCATGGACTGTAGCCCATCAGGTTCCTCTGTCAGCGGGATTTTCCAGGAGAGAATACTGGAGTGTGTTGCCATTGGAGCCAATCAATCGAAATAAAAATTGAAAAAGACTCATAATAAAGTGTAAAACCAAGTCAAAAACTATACACTTAGATACTAATTTGATTTTTTTTTTTAATTCATAAGAATGTATAGTCTTAGGGGATGGGGGTGTGAGATACCCAGACACACTGGAGTCAGATAGTTTGATTTTCTCCTCTATGTTTTAAAAACACTCATTTTGTGCAATGAGCATCTATTGCTTTGGTATCAGAAAAAATATAAATATTAGACGTTATCATTTTTTCAAGGTATGCCTTAACACAGGAATAACTGAAAATGTCTCTTTTTCCCTCCTTCCCTCCCTGCCTCTCTCTCCTTCTCTCCCCTCTACGAGATGCCTTATTAAACTGGGAAAAGTCCAAAGATTCTTATACAAACAAGACTTGGTATGAAGAAACGTTTATGGACAAAACTAGTGCTTTTCCAAGCTCATCAAGTGACTATGGGAGGGGGCAGAGAAAATATCCATCGTTTTTACCCAAACCTCTTCTCTTATTCATTTCTTCCCTTTTCATACCCTTACCAGGTGAGACATCCCACCGCAGTGAGGGTTCTTATATCACCTTGATAGTATTCTTTCCTTCCTGGCAAGGTAGAGTCAAATTATATTCATATGTATTTGAATAAAACTTATATGCATAACTGGTTCTTTTTAAAAACCCATCTGCATATTCTAGTTCCCTTCTCAATTAGGAAATTTAAGTGGAACCTTATATACATTCAGCAATTTGTACTTTGTTTTCTGAAGCCATCAAAAAAGACCCAGTCCCTAAAAAGTTTCATAAACTTCGTACAGTGGTTTCATTCTCTATAGGTATTTATTTTATAAATTGGCTTGCACTTAGCACTTATAAGTTTTTGATTTCCTACCAATTTTGTATCACCTATGCTTTATAAGGAACCTTCCCAGGTGGCCCTGGGGGTAAAGAATCTGCCCACAATGCAGGAGATGCAGGAGACATGGTTTCTATCCCTTGGGTGGGGAAGATCCCCTGGAGAAGGAAATGGCAGTCCACTCCAGTATTCTTGCCTGGAGAATCCCATGGACAGAGGAGCCTGGTGGGCTACAGTCCATAGGGTCGCAAAGAGTTGGACTGAGGGACTAAGCACACTCATGATGGTTTATAAGAGCCACAGACATGGGGCATGGGTAGAGTTCTTTGGGTTGTCTCAAGGAAAACACTTGCTCTTCCTGGACAGCCACATTCTCTTCTGTAAAAGGAGAAGTTTATTTGCGTAAATTCTCTCTTGGTTGTTCTGGAAGGATTAAATAGCCAGTGTCTGGAAGCAACATGAGAGATTCTGAAAATAAGGCTCTGGGAGCCTGTGATTTTCTCTCTCAGAAGGATTTATTGCTTCAGCATTGGGGCTTGCGTGTGTTGTGCGTAGACAGCTGGGAGTGACGTTCCTAGTTCAAGAAAGGAATTTGTTTCTTTAACAAACACATATGGAGTGGTTAATATGTGCCAAGCACCATTCTGAGCTCTACAAATTTTAATTCACTTAATCCTTGTGCTAACCCTATGAAATTGGCCCTATTGTTATTTTCATTTAATGGGGTGAGGAAACAGTGATGAAGTAATTTGCCCCAAATCTTGCATTTACTAAATGGTAGAGTCAGTACATAAACTCAAGCTACCTATCTGTAGATTTCATGTTTATATGATGCTATGCTGCTTTGAAAGAATTTTTGAGAATTCTGTGAAGCCCCCATTTTATGTTGAGCTTTTTTGTTGCTTGTTTTAAATATAATCTTTCTAATGTTGCCCACTTCTTGACTGATAGCCAATATTTATCCCAAATGAAAAGTGAGTCCTGAACTTAATCTTGCAAGAGTGAGTCTTCTTCTTAAATGCCTTCAGAGTTAATGGAATCGTTCACATCTTATGGACTTGAATGTATTTGAACACACAGTTTGAGAATCTCCAAAGAAGAGAAAGAAGGTCCTCTTTCTCATGGTCCTCATGGAGGAACAATCTTAGCATGAATCTGTCCCTCACAAGGCTCAGAAAATCTCTAAGGAGATAAGTTGTTTTGAGGCTTTTAAATCCATGAATCCAGCAGATTTCCCACTGCACTGGTAAACAAGATTCACTTGACTAGCTCCTTCTAAATGTAATAGCATCGTCTTGGCCCTCAGTGAAATTAACTTGGCTGTACATGACATTCAGCATTTGATCAAAATTAATGTATTGCAGCTGCAGTTCCAGATAACATTCGCTAATTTTCAAAATGAGTCTGTTTTACCTAACGTGAAGCCTGGGCTGATCATAAATTTTTTTCTTTTGCTGCAAACAAGCAATGTGTGTCAAAATACCTGCTTTTTAATCTAATGAAAGAAAAGTCCTGAAATACTTGTCTCCATCAAGCCATCTCATTTCTTTCTAAATGAATACATAAAATTAAATGCCATCAACATCAAAATTGACTGTGAGGATCAGAATAAAGCAATCTCTTTGAAATCACTGTTCTCTCTAAGAAGTATAATAAAACTCGTGAACATCATCTCCAGCATCTGTAAGTGACTTTGTGGGATATTCTTAGAGGCGTGGCAGCACTTTACAGTTGGAGCTGTTCCTTTTTTAACTCCTTTTTATTATTTATTTATTTACTTTGGGTTGTGCTGAGTCTTTGTTGCTGCACAGGCTTTCTCCTAGTTGCAGTAAGTGGGGGCTACTCATTGCGGTGTTGGGCTTCTCATTGTGGTGACTTCTCTTATTGCTGGGCATGGCCTCTGGAGGATGGATTGGTAGTTGTGGCACATGGGTTTAGTTGCCCGGAGGCATGTGGCATCTTCCTAGTCCAGGGATCCAACCGTGTGCCCTGCATTGGCAGGTGAATTCCTTACCACTGGACCACCAGGGAAGGCCAGAATTGTTCTTTAATCGACTCTTTCCTCACAACTTATCACTTCTCACTCAGTAAGTCACTTCGCAATCTATGTAAGGGGTAGACAAGTATTATTAACTTTATAGTCCAAAAAAACCCACAAAAAAACAAATCACTAAATTTGAAAAGTGGTTGGTAAGAGTTAAGGCAAAATAATAATGATAAAGATAGTTAAATATCAAACATAGAAGAGACAATAGAACAAAGAGATGTTTAAAAACTCCTACAGGAAATGGACAATACTTCCTATTTTTATTTTAAAATAAATAATAATAGAATGCCTCTAACCAAATTCCTGTTTCCTTTATTTTTTTGGTAGAACAGCTGGTTTACGTAAGTGCTTATGAGGTCAAACCAAGAGATTTCAGATAAATGCCACAAGACTGGTATATTCTTCTGCTGTCGTAATACCCTTATTTAGGTTCTGTCTATTCAGATTAGATTTAAAGGGATTTTAGAAATGCACTTCCTTCTATACTAGCTCTCTGGAAACTGGAGGATCTCCAACATGTTAGCATTATGTGGAAGCTGTGAAATCTAGCCTGAGGGCAACACTGTGCTTCTCTTCTCTGGCTATCAGCCCTGCTTCCTTTTTGCTTCTCCATCTCATATTTGTTCAACACCTCTTTAAACAATTAATTTCTGGTCTTAATGCTTCTGTGCAAAGTACTTAAAATAATTCCATTTTTCTGAATGAATGCTGAGCTTAATTTCAGCAAATTCATAGAAAATAAAGGGATACTTCTTTAATTTCGATGCTATCACTTGAGAAACCGTTCTTCCACTGGTAAGTATTTTTAGAAAGGCTTCTAGAGGTGTGCTAAAAGCAATTTAAAAGCTGTTATTAAGCAGTAATTAATCCATTTTGCTTGTTCATTAATTATTTGTTGACATATCCCCTGGTGCATTTATTACATACATGTAAAATTTATCACTAACTTTTACACAATGTGCTTTTATTATTATTTCTTACTTAGTCGTAGTGAAAGTGTTAGTTGTTCAGTCCCGTCTGACTCTTTGTGATCCCATGGACCATAGCCAACTAGGCTCTTCTGTCCATGGAATTCCCCAGGCAAGAACACTAGAGTGGGTAGCCATTCCCTTCTCCAGAGGATCATCTCGACTCAGAGATTGAACCTGGGTCTCCTGCATAGCAAGCAGATTCTAACCAAGTTACAAAACAAGAATTTAATTGGAAGCAGAACTAAATATTAGTTTTAATTAAAACCCTTTGTTAACAGGGATTAAAGCAACTCTGATCACTGTACGCAAACCAATAAGGCATTATAAATTTTGGAATTGTCAAAGGAGCCTGAAGAAGCTGGAAACTTACCAAGTATCTGTAAACTTTTAAAGCTTATGTCACTGAAGAAAATACACTTCAAATTTAAAATGGTCTTTGCGCTTTACTAATAGTACTAAATACAGTGTTTCTAGATGCAGAACATGTTACTTTTAACTTCTGTGAGGCTCATAGAAATCTCAGCAAAAAAAGGAAACTGGCTGATAGTCAATTTGGAGGATAAGAGAAGAAGCCTCAGGAGTTGAAGGGCAATGGTCTGCCATGTGAAGCCTACCCGAGTCAGAATCCTGGCCCTCCCTTCAACCCCAGCGAGTTGTCGAGTGCACACTTCTCCAATCTGAGGGTGACGACCATGACTATAATAATAGAAATGTACTCATATGGTTATGGTGAGGATCACATATAACGTACTTAGAATAGTGTCTGGGTGATAGTAAACATTCAGTAAGTGCTATTGGTAATTATTATTATGGCTGGTATGGTCACAGGGTGCATGCAGCTGGACACTAGTAAGTAATGCCCCCCTGATCAGTACACTCACCTCAAATCTCTTTCTTCCTTCCTTGCTTTTTTTCTTCTTCCATCCTGCCTTCCTTTCTTTCCCCCTTTTTTCTTTCCTCCCTTGCTTCTTGTTTCTTCCTTCCTCTCTCCCGTCCATCCTTCTCTCCCAGGCTCTCTCTTCCTCCTCTCTCTTTGAGTATGATTCTGCCTTTTTGGTTTGCTTTTACCTCTCTCTCTCTATTATTCTGCCCTCCTCATTTTTTTTTCAGTCTCAGTTTTTCCAAACCTTCTTCCCATTCTCATCAACTTCATTAGTGTGTTTCCTCCACTTGTTTTTTTAAATGCACTTTTATTTACTATTTTTAATTAAGACATTTTTATATCTCTACTTAAAAAAAATGAAATGTTTTTTCCATCTTGAAAAAGAAGTGCTTGAAACTAACAAATTATTTTACACATGTCATTGCCTTGGTAGGATAATTTTACGTGGAGCAGCAACAAACAAATCTGTCTTCCATTCCACTATAGTAAAACATCAACGGATTTGTAGCCCAGAAACCATACAGCAGAGAAAGAATGAGAGAGAATTTGAAAGAGAGAGATAACTCAGGGTTATTAGTACCTGCAGTTTGAACGTCACTGAAACACGCAATCAGGAAGCTGGGCCACACAAGAGTCTGGGGCCACGCCCCCCAAGCAGTTCCAATCTCTGAGCCCGGCTGGCCAAGTGGAAGTTGGACCGCAGCCTGGGCTAGTCAGGTAGCAGGGGGAATCCCAGTCCTAGGAGGAAGAGAACCAGAGAAACTCCCGTGACTTTCCTTCTGGAATATTATGATGATGGGATTCTTGCATCTTTTAGGTCAACATATTTGGAGTGACACTTTTCTCTCTTCCTGCCTGTATCTCAGAACAACTAAGTAGGCCTTAAAGATGATTCAGGAGAAGTTCAAGTCCATTTTAGGTGCTCCTACTGTCACTTGTATTTGGGGAAAGAATGTATGTGTATTTACTTGTTTTGGAATGGTCCAGTATAATATGGGGGAAAAGATGCATGTGGTAGACAGGAAGCTTTTCATTAAGAAGTACTAAATGATAAGGCTGCTTTATG
Organism: Bison bison bison; assembly: GCF_000754665.1. Taxonomy (NCBI): domain Eukaryota; kingdom Metazoa; phylum Chordata; class Mammalia; order Artiodactyla; family Bovidae; genus Bison; species Bison bison. The sequence goes on from NW_011494640.1 coordinate 9,040,001, forward strand.
AAAAGTATAAGTTATTTTCTATACACTATTTTATTATTTTTTCAATATAGCTTTTAATGATGCACAATCCACCCTAATATAAATGAAATGACATGGAAACAAAAATTCCCTTTTCCTTTTCCAGTGAAAAACCTCCTACTTGGTACCTACTTCACTTAGGGATGCTACAAAATGATGCAAGGTCTCTCAGTGTCCCATGGTAAACTGAACAGAATTAAGTTGGAAGCCTAGACAAGTATCGGAGCTTAAGTTCCTAGCAGGATAACATTACATTATAACTGAGTGTCTCTGCTTCTTCATATATTGTGTTTATATCAGAACTCATAATAGAAAAAGCGATTAAAGGAGATGACTGCCAACCTGCTGTCTTCAAGAACACCTGGTCTTGGATTACTGTCATGGATCTGACATTTATAACATTGCTCACTGCGCACTTCCACCCATTCTACTAGTTTGCATTTATAGTGCATATTTAGCATCATAAATATCTTTTACACACATCATGCTATTTTACATCTGTGAAGAACTTGAGCATTGGGAAAGCACATTCACCTACATGGTGGAATTTGAGCTTCACAGCAATCTTGGTATATTAAAAAAGGGACCCAGAGAAGAACAATGATTATATGTCATTCACAGGTCACATAGGTAAGAGATAACTCAGACTTCTAATGAGACTTCATTTGAATAAAGGGCTTCTAATTCCTTTTCTCACAGGAAACCACTAACACACACACACACACACTTGAGGTTTGTGAAAAGAGGGGACAGTGAACTGAATCTGAAGAGAACAGAAGTCATGACATAAAGTTTCTATATGCTTGATGCAGCTCTTATGAAGTCAGGGTAGGCGTGTTGCCCTTTTCCATATTTAGTTATTCCAGCTATATGAAATGCATCAAGATGACACCAGCATGGCACTGACTTGATTTAGAACTCAGCCACACACCTGTTCTTCTAAATATAAACAAATTTGCAACCTGAGCCATTGGCAGCCGCTGGAGGGTAAGCAACTGAAAGCTGGGGCTGGTGCCTGCCTGCAGCCTGGCTCTGGACTTCCAAATGCACAAGGATGAAGAAAGCGTTATTCCAGGCAGAATATTTGTCATTGCAATCTGGAGGTCACAATGACCTTTTATCTCACCAGAGAGATTATCATTGTTAGCTTTATTATCCTTACTGTTATTTTTAAATGTGCTTAGCTTGCTCTTGTGGCTGAGCTTGTACCCAGCTTCTTGAATGCTCCAGGTCCTCTTGATCTGTATATGTGAAAGTTGCCAAAGTTGCCACGTTTGGAGAAAGCTTATCCAAAGGGAAATTGTCTGCTGCACTCCAGAACACTAAATTAAATCTATAATGTAGTTTCATTGTCCTTTGAAGGCAATATTGTTCCAGACTCTAAAACTCCTGACTATTCAAAGTGTGTGACTACTCCTTGTTGCTATGATGTTTCCATTCTTGCTCAGAGAGAAAGAAATCATACTGGGGTCCTTGGAAATGTTCCACATTATCTTTGAGTAGTGGTATACTACAAAGGTGATACAAATGTAAGTAGCCCAGTGGCAGGCATTTTTTGGTGCACATGAAGGAATATAGAACTAGGAGACTTGATTCATCTGAATGGCCAAAGCTCTTAACGTGGTCCAGATTATGATCATTAGTAGGTTCTGAAAGCATTATTTCTAGGCGCTGAGAGTCGGCCGAGAAATCTCTTAATTCTCTTTCAAAATGACTGCAATTGCAAAAGGTTTGCATGTTGAAATTTTTGAATATGCAGAAAAACACCAAAGTGTGGTAAAACTATTGCCATCTTTTGATTTGCTTATATGATCCTTCACCTGCAACTGGGCAATTTGACGAATTTTACTAAAATATCTTCTAATGTGAATAAATATGGCAAATTCTGGGGGCTAAATCCTTTAGATAATTCCTTTAGATAAGGATTTAGTCCCAAGAATTCATCTTCACCTATGTATATGGTGAAATGTGACATATTTAGATAGAGATGGAGATACGCGCTAGTGGTAAAGAATCCACCTGGCAATGCAGACGACATAAGAGTCATGGGTTCAATCCCTCTGTTGGTAAGATGCCCTGGAGGAGGGAATGGCAACCCACTCCAGTATTCTTGCCTGGAGAATCTCATGGAAAGAGGAGCCTGGCCAGCTACAGTCCTCAGGATCTCAAAGAGTCAGACTGCACTGAAGCAACTTTGCATGCACACACAGAGATGTCAAGACAGATGTATAAATGTAGATTGATCCAGCTGAGATGCAATAGAATTGTAGTTCAATTCTCCCTTTGAGAGAACCTGCTGCAGAGAGTCATTGGCAGATAGCCTCAGCGGCTGCCACTTAGCATCTACCTTACCATCACATTGGCCATCCTTTCCCTTGTCTATTCTCAGCCAATGACTCGGCACAGCAGGGAAATTAGAGCTGGGACATTCCTACTCCTTTCCATCCTCCACCAAGAAGATAAGTCAAAACAATATTACAGTCCAGGGGAATGGTAGAAATGATGCTTTTGAACTGTGGTGTTAGAGAGGACTCCTGAGAGTCCCTTGGACTGCAAGGAGATCCAACCAGTCCATTCTGAAGGAGATCAGCCCTAGGTGTTCTTTGGAAGGAATGATGCTAAAGCTTAAATTCCAGTACTTTAGCCACCTCATGCGAAAAGTTGACTCATTGGAAAAGACTCTGATGCTGGGAGGGAGTGGGGGCAGGAGGAAAAGGGGATGACAGAGGATGAGATGGCTGGATGGCATGACCGACTCGATGGACATATGAGTTTGAGTGAACTCTGGGAGTTGGTGATGGACAGGCAGGCCTGGCGTGCTGCGATTCATGGGGTCACAAAGAGTCGGACACGACTGAGCGACTGAACTGAATACCACCATTGAAGACCTTAAAGATGGTGTTCTTCATCACATCTTCATGTATTCATTAGCCTGGTCCCTGCATAAACTGGATGGTTTCTAAAGGATGACCATAGACTACAACAAACAATCAAGTAGCCCTGATCACAGCTGCTGTACTGGATAGCAATGTGGTATCATTGTTAGAGTAAATTTATGGTCTCAAGTACATTGCATGTGGCCATTGTTTTGGTTAGTGCATTCTTTTCTTTGCCAGCTGGAAGAGGACAGAAACAGTTCACATTCATGTGGACTATGCAACAATAATTACAGTTTTTCCCAATGACTATGTTAACTTTCTTTTTCTTTCACGATAAAATCTAAAGATGCAAATCCATCTGCATCTCCTAAAGAACATTACCTTGCTATCATATATCAATGGTGCCATACTGGTGTGTCAAGCTGAGCAAGAAGTGCTTAGTGTGCTAGAGATCTTGGTGAGATATAAGTAATCTAGAAGGAGGGAGGTAAATTCAGTGATATATCAGGGACCCAACTCTTTGGTAAACATTTAGGAATCCAGTTGTCAGGAGATTTCCAGCATATATCCTCCAAATTCTAAGTTAGTTGGCTGCAGCTTGTGTTCCTTTCTACTAAGAAGGCAGGGAGTACACTTCCTTGTAAACTTCTGCAGGTTTTGGAGGAATCACATTCTATGCCCAGGCCCTAGGTATATAGCTTCGTTCCATTTGCTGGGTGACATCGAAGCCTGCCATCTTTGTATGAGGCTTAGAGTAGGAAGTAGACCCTTGTGGCTTGGCTGGTAAAGAATTTGCCTGCAGTGGGGAAGACCTGGATTTGATCCCTGGGTTAGGAAGAACTCTTGGAGAAGGGAAAGGCTACCCACTCCAGTATTCTGGCCTAGAGAATTCCATGACTATACCCATGGGATTGCAAAGAGTCGGCAGTGACTGAGTGACTTTCACTTTCACTTGGAGTAGGAAAGCACTCTGTCCTAAGTCAGGCTCTTGTGTAAGCAGATCTGCTCTTTGGTCCATAGAGTCCAGCCGTCTCTATGTTGGAAATGTCAGTGATAGGAAAAAGTTAAAGTATAGAAAAAAAAATGGCAAATCTAACAGAGAATTACATTGAAAGTCCATGAATTTCTAGAGCAAGGGCATGCCATTTGAGTGAGAATTATATGCCTTTGAAAAACAACTCAATGTTTTATTGGGCTCTGGTAGAGGCAAAATATTTCATTATGGGATGCCTAATGATCATGCATCTAGAACTACCAGTTATGAGCAACAGGATCACCAAATCACACAGTCCGATGAACACAGCAGTAATCCACTGTAAGATGGAGATCATATTTCAGGGTGGAAAGGTAGCTGGACCAAATAGGATATGTCAGCAGCATGAACAGATGGCTCAGATCCCCATATCACCCTCCACAGTTGCACCAGTACCTCTCCTCAAGCTTGTCCCCATGGCTATATTGCAGAGGGACATTCCTATATGGCCAGTTGAAGGAGGACTTACAAATGGGTGCCAGTTGGGTTTACAGATGGATGAGCTTGGTAGGCTGGTATAAGCTAAAAATAAAAAGAAGCAGCTACAATCCAGGGTCATCTTGAGAGTCAGTGAAAAATAATATTTTTCAAAGACGGAGCTGTGAGCCATGATTGCATGTTAAAGAAAAAGTAGATATAGGGAAAGAGTAGCTGGAAGTGGTCAGGGTCTGTGAGGAAAAGAGTTAGGAAATTGGAAACAAGAGGTGGGTGGACATTTGGGAGGGGGCAAGGCATGTGAAGACTTGTATATCCCACTACAAAACACTCACCTCTGGAAAGGCACTGGAAAACTAAGGAGACAGATGATTTAGCCAGTTTGTTTTAGCCAACACAGGCCAGCCAGGAGCTAGTAGGGAAGGAATATGAACTGAGTGGCTGAGATGAAGGCTACATGTGGACACCTCCTTCCCATAGTCAATCTACCTCTTTATGTTGCATGTTCAACCTATTAACAACAGAGACTAATATTTATACCCAGCATGACATTTTGCTCCAAGTTGACTATATTGAGTACCTTCCATTCTGAAAAACCATTGGTGACAGTGACAGGGACCTATTCTGGTACGAGTTTGTCTTTCTCACCCACAGAGACTTAGCCAGAACCTCTGGTGAGGTCCTATGAATGCCGCCTAGTCCACAGACATGGGATACCACATAGCACAGAACCAAGCCAGTGCACCCACATTTCAGCTAAGAGGATGTAGGAATGGGTCTGTGACCATGGATCCTTTGTTTAAATTGCATACCATTCTGAAAGAGGCAGTCTGATAGCACATTAGAACTACATCATGAAGTGTTACTTGCTCAGTCGTGTCTGACTCTTTGCGACCCCATGGACTGTAGCCTGCCGGGCTTCTCAGTCCATGGAATTCTCCAGGCAAGAATACTGGAGTGGGTAGTCATTCTCTTCTCCATGGGATCTTCTTGAGCCAGGGATCAAGCCTGGATCTCTTGTATTGCAAACAGATTCTTTACCATCTGAGTCACCAGGGAAGCCCCACATGAAAGCAGGGCTGAAATGCTAGCCTGGTTATAGTCCTTTGCAAAACAAAGTGTTATTTTTCGGGAGACAGTATATGCACTAAGTAAGATCCTTTTATATAAAGCTGTGTCCTTATCAAGAAGAATCAGTACAGTTCAGTCACTCAGTCGTATCCACTCTTTGCCACCCCATGGACTGCAGCACACCAGGCTTCCCTATCCATCACCAGCTCCAAGAGCCTACTCAAACTCATGTCCATCACGTCAGTGACGTCATCCAACCATCTCATCATCTATCGCACTGTTATCCTCCAGCCTTCAATCTTTCCCAGCATCAGGGTCTTTTCCAAGGAGTCAGTTCTTTGCATCAGGTGGCCAAAATATTGGAGTTTCAGCTTCAGCAATCAGTCCTTCCAATGAATATTCAGGACTGATTTCCTTTAGGATGAACTGGTTGGATCTCCTTGCAGTCCAAGGGACTCTCAAGAGTCTTCTCCAACACCACAGTTGAAAAACATCAATTCTTCAGCACTCAGCTTTCTTTATAGTCCAACTCTTACATCTATACATGACTACTGGAAAAACAATAGCTTTGACTAGATGGACCTTTGTCAGTAAAGTAACGTCTCTGCTTTTTAATATGCTGTCCGGGTTGGTCATAGCTTTTCTTCCAAGGAGTAAGTGTCTTTTAATTTCATGGCTGCACTCACCATGTGCAGTGATTTTGAAACTCCAAAAGATAAAGTCTGTCAATGTTTCCACTATTTCCCTATCTATTTGTCATGAAGTGATGGGACCAAATGTCATGATCTTAGTTTTCTGAATGTTGAGTTTTAAGACTACTTTTTCACACTCCTCTTTCACTTTCATCAAGAGGCTCTTCATTTCTTCATTTTCTGCCGTAAGTGTAGTGTCATCTGCATATCTGAGGTTATTGATATTTCTCCCAGCAATCTTGATTCCAGCTTGTGCTTCAACAAACCTGGCATTTCTAATGATGTACTCCGCATATAAGTTAAATAAGCAGAGTGACAGTATACAGCCTTGACGCACTCCTTTTCCTCTTTGGAACCAGTCTGTTGTTCCATGTCCAGTTCTAACTGTTGCTTCTTGACCTGCATACAGATTTCTCAGGATGCATGTCAGGTGGTCTGGTATTCCCATCTCTTTAAGAATTTTCCACAGTTTGTTGTGATCCACACAGAACAAAGGATTGATCAAATACCAAAGGAGAGCTAGCTGTGTACCAGCCCCTCCCCACCCAGAGGCAGAGAGGCAGGCTTGTGACAGCCAGAGCCAGAAGACAAGGAGCTCCTGCAATCTCAACCTCAGAGATGGCATCTTCCAACAAACTGTTAGCAGGTTCCCAGCTGCTACCCATGTATTCCTGAGATTCTGGAAGGTTGACATCCGCCAGGAGGGTCACAGCCTGAGATCAGCTCTCCAGAGGAGACAAATGGCACACCTGAGATGGTGTTCTTGCAGTGCACCCAGGAAACGAAGTGGCTGGGACCAGGGAGATGATACATTAAGATACATGGCCCACCTGGGCACCAAGCTGCTCAGACCTGGGAAGGGCACAAAACACATGCCCAACCCACAGAGACTGAGCCAGAACTGTGTCTGAGTATCTCCTGTGGAGGTATGGGTTAGAAGTGGCCTGCCACAGGGGCAGGGACTCTGGGTGCAGCAGCCCTGGGTATGGCATAAGCCCTCTTAGAGGAGGTCGCCATTAACCCCACCATAGAAGCACCAGAACTTACACAGGACTGGGGTAACAGACTCTTGGAGGGCACAAACAAAATCTTGTGTGCACCAGAACCCAGGAGAAAGAGGCAGTGACCCCACAAGAGACTGACCCAGACATGCCCATGGGTGTCCAGGGGTCTCCACTGGAGATGTGGGTCGGTGGTGGCCTGCTCCAGGGTTGGGAACACTGAGGGCAGCAGGGCATGCATGGGACCTTTTGAAGGGGATCAACATTATCTTCATTACCTCCCGCATAGTTGGCCTCAGGTCAAGCAACAGGAAGGGAATACTTCAGTAGTCTCACCTTGAGAACCCCATGAACAGTATGAGAAGGAAAACAGATAGGACGCTGAAAGATGAACTCCCCAGGTCGATAGGTGCCCAATATGCTACTGGAGATCAGCGGAGAAATAACTGCAGAAAGAATGAAGATATGGAGCCAAAGGAAAAAGAACACCCAGTTGTGGATGTGACTGGTGATGGAAGTAAAGACTGATGCTGTAAAGAGCAATATTGCATAGGAACCTGGAATGTTAGGCCCATAAATCAAGGCAAATTGCAAGTGGTCAAATAGGAGATGGCAAGAGTGAACATCGACATTTTAGGAATCAGTGAACTAAAATGGACTAGAATGGGTGAATTTAACTCAGATGACCATTATATCTACTATTGTGGGCAAGACTCAGAAGAAATGGAGTAGCCATCATAGTCAACAAGAGTCCAAAATGCAGTATTTGGATGCAGTCTCAAAAATGACAGAATGATCTCTGTTCGTTTTCAAGGCAAACCATTCAGTCTCACAGTAATCCAAGTCTATGCCCAGACCAGTAATGCTGAAGAAGCTGAAGTTGAACTGTTCCATGAAGACCTACAGGACCTTGTAGAATTAACACAAAAAAGATGTCTTTTTCATTAATGGGGACTGGAATGCAAGTATGAATTCAAGAGCTACCTGGAGTAATAGGCAAATTTGGCCTTGGAGTCCAAAATGAAGCAGGTCAAAGACTAACAGAGTTTTGCCAAGAGAACACGCTGGTCATAGAAAACGCCCTCTTCCAAAAATACAAGAGAAGAGGTGGTGGCCTGTCTAGGGTTAGGGGCACTGAGTGCAGGAGTGAGTGCACGTGACCTTTTGAAGGAGGTTGCCATTATCTTCTTTACCACCACCGTAGTTTGGCCTCAGGTCAAGCAACAGGGAGGGAACACTTCAGTATTCTTGCCTTGAGAACCCCATGGACATCGAGAATACATGAGTCCAAAAACCAAAGAGTAGAAGCAGGAGTCATACCTTTTGCCATTGTTCCCAATAACTCAACTACAGAATAATTTATATAGTAAATAGTTGAAAACAAGAGAAAAGTAAATTAAGTAAGGTATATAATATGACAGAATAATAATTATAGTAATTATTGAAATTAAGAGTATTTATGACATATTGACATCACATGGGCTAATTTTTTACTCTCATCCTCACAACTCTGGCTTCTTCATGTTTAGAGGTTCTGATCTCCAAAGGGCATTCACTTTTTCTAGGAGACACAACTAAATTTCCATTTAGGTATCCATTTTCCCTGCCCCCAGAGCATCTGATATTGTATGTCCAGGGACCGGCAAGTAAGGAGGAGCCGTAATTCCTTCATTCCAGGAGTAACTATGGAGAATGAGAAGGGAAGGCTGCTTTTACACAAAAAAGACACATATATGGAACCCAGGTAAGCCGTGTAGGCACTCCACACTCTTTCGTTCCATTGTAACCATGAACAGATTTGTTCAGCAACACCTGACTGAGAATAGCATCATAATTAAGTGTTTGGACCACAGAGAAATAAAGCTTTAAATCACCCCATCATGAAAGCCATCAAGCCCTGCTGAGTTAATAGCCGAAGGTGAATGAACCTTAAATAGTGGAAAAGGGAAAGAGTAAGAACCAGTTGGGCCCCAAGCCCAGCTGCAGAGATGGGAGCTGCAGTTTATCCCACTGACTTCTTTGGTCTAAGTTTGTCTTCAGAAAGAAAGGCAGTAGAAACCAGGGGGATACTGTTCCTAAAATGTGTGATGCGCATGTGTGAGATGTGAGGGGTGTGTGCTGGTGGCCATCAAGTTGTATCACTTGAATCTCACTCTAAGACAGTGTTCCCCAGTCTTGATGGAGCCAGAGACTGGTTTCATGGGAGACAATTTTTTCCACAGATCGGGGAATGAGGGATGGTTCCAGGATGATTCAAGTGTATTACATCTATTGCACTTGACTTCTATTATTACACTGTAATACATAATGAACTGATTATGCAACTCACCAAAATGCAGAGTCAGTGGAAGCCCTGAGTTTGTTTTCCTGCAAGGAGTTGGTCGCATTTGGGGGTGATGAGAGCGTGATGGGGAGTGGCTGTAAATACAGATGAATCCTCACTTGTTTGCTGGTCACTCACCTCCTGCTGTATGCCTGGGTTCCTAATGGGTCATGGACCCATAACAGTCTCTGGCTCAGGGGCTGGGGACCTCAGCTTTATTATACTCCAGTGCGTCTCATGTAGTTGGCAGACAGTCCCCAGTCGCTGCCCTTTGGGATCCTGCACAGTGTTCAGGCTGTGGCTGTGCTCTCTTCCCTTCCAATGGCTGAACCCAGGGGATGTACCGGAGCTGAATCCTTCCCGCCCTGTGTGGGGTTCCTTTGATGTCTTTGCTGTAAGGTGCCTCATCAGCCCAGCCAGGACTTTCTCTGAGCTGCTCTGCAATTTGGGCCTCTTCCTACCTACTTTTCATTGCTTTCCTCTCTGCTTTCAAGTGTCAGAGCAGCAGTACAGACTGAAGGCACTTCCTGCCCTCTCCTGCTTTCTCCCATACTGAACCTGCACCGACATTTCCCTAAGATGTCAGCTCATGTCTAATCACATCGTGACATCCTCTCTGCAGACACTTAGGGTAATACACTAAATTTAAGGCTCAAACCCTGGCTTCAGGGCTTTCTCTAGCTCTCCTACTCCCTCCCCGCAGGTCTGCTTTCCTTCTGCAAGACTCTCATCCACTGATTGGCTCTCTCCACCTGATGGCATGGACAGCATCCACCTGTGGGCATGACTGGTCTCACGGGCAGACAAACTGCCATGGCATAGGGATCACTGCTTAGAAGGCCCCTTAGTGCTCTATGTCTCTATATTCGTTTGCTAGGGCTGCCTTAACAAAGTACCACAAGCTGGGTGGCTTAAATAACAGAAGTGCATTCTCCCACAGTCCTGGAGGCTAGAACTCATCTCTCATCCAAGATCAAGATGTTCGCAGAATTGGTTTCTTCTGAGACTGTGAGGGGGAGTCTGTTCCGTGCCTCCCGGCTAGCTTTTGCTGACTGGCTGGCAATCCATGATGTTTCTTGGCTTCTAGACACATTGCTGTGATCTCTGCCTTCATGTTCACATGCTGTTCTATGTCTCTGTGTCCAAGTTTCCCCTTTATAAGGACACTGGTCATATTGAATTAGGGTCCACCCTAATGATCTCACCTTAACTAATTATATCTGTAATGACCCTACTTCCAAATAAAATCAGTCTGAGACACTGGTGAAGGGGTTAGGACTTCAAAATATGAATTTTAGAGGTAGAGGGGGGGTTGCAATTCAACCCATAACAATCATTACCTTGAAACTTCTAATAATTTTTATTTTGCGCTGGACTCCACAAATTATGTAGCCAGTCCTGGCTTTGGAAAGTTAATTCTGCCCTTTAAGCTGTCTTAGAAACTTGGATCAGGAGAAAGTGCCTTTTTCTCCTATAATTACAACAAAAGTCTCCCGTGGAGCCTTGAATGACCTTGACTGGATCACCTAGCCGTTTCTAACAAATCACTCTGGCCATAAAGCCCTGCACTTTGTCCAGGCTAGGCCTGTGCTTTTATTCACATCACCTGCCACTGGGAAGGAAAGGGCAGGACAGTGTTTGGTTCACGAGAGTATTCTAGTCAGAGTTTGGGACCAGACTTACACTAATTTGTTTGTTTTGTTTTTTGGCTGTTTTGTGGGATCCTAGTTCCCTGACCAGGAATCAAACCTGGGCCTCCTGTATTGGAAGAATGGATTCTTAACCACTGGACCACCAGGGAAGTTTCACACTTGTTTGATAGAAAAGAGTTTGCATATTTCCTATTAATTCTGTGATCTGGAATGGTTTATGTTGTTTAAAGATTATCTGCAATCTGAGAGTCTAAAAAACAAAAAGCACTGATAAAGTCCTTTCTTTTCCATTTTAAAATATTTTTGTCCACCTGCTGCATTTTTGAATCATTATTAATCTCAGAGTTTTCTATTTTTGAGTCAAATGTTAAGATTTACATTTTCTTTAAAACCATGTTAATTACTGAAATGGCAGTTTTAAAATGTTCTTCGAGGTGTAGCTGCTTATGCCACTTATGGGCTGAACTGTGTTCCTTTAAAGCTCATATGTTGCAAGCCTAACCCCCAATACCTCAGAATGTGACTGGATTTGGAGACAGAATCCAGATTTTGGAGACTTAAATCCAGAATGTGACTGGATTTAAAGAAACAATTAAGTGAAAGTAAGGTCATGAAGGTGAGCCCTAATTCAGCATGACTGGTTCACCTTTAAGAGGTGATTAAGTCACAGACATGAACATGCAGAGAGAAAAGACCATGTCAGGATACAGAGAAGATAGCCATTCATAAGATGGAATAGAGGTGCCTCAGAAGAAACCGGGCCTACCAACACCTTGGTCTTGGACTTCTATTCTCCAGAATTATAAGAAAAAAAATATCTGTTGTTTAGGCCAGCCAGTCTGTGATCCTTTATTATGGGAGTCCTAACTAATGTCAGGTTAAAGGTTTTATGTTTGTGTTTTATTTTCCTATTCATGGTTATTAGACTCATAGATTTTTGTTTGCTTGTTTTGTCCTTTTTATTTTGTATTGGGGTATGGTGATTGCAGCCATGAAATTAAAAGACGCTTAACCCCTTGGAAGGAAAGTTTTGACCAACCTAGACATCATAAAAGGCAGAGACATTACTTTGCCAACAAAGGTCCGTCTAGTCAAGGCTATGGTTTTTCCAGTGGTCATGTACGGATGTGAGAGTTGGACTATAAAGGAAGCTGAGTGCCGAAGAATTGATGCTTTTGAACTGTGGTGTTGGAAAAGACTCTTGAGAGTCCCTTGGACTGCAAGGAGATCCAACCAGTCCATTCAGAAGGAGATCAGTCCTGGGTGTTCATTGGAGAGACTGATGCTAAAGCTGAAACTCCAATACTTTGGCCACCTTATACGAAGAGCTGACGCATTTGAAAAGACCCTGATGCTGGGTAAGATTGAGAGCAGGAGAAGAAGGGGACGACAGAGGATAAGATGGTTGGATAGCATCACTGACTTGATGGACATGGATTTGGGTGGACTCCGGGAGTTGGTGATGGACAGGGAGGCCTGGCGTGCTGTGGTTCATGGGGTCGCGAAGAGTCGGACATGACTGAGTGAACTGAACAGACAGGTGATTAACAATGTTGTTAGTTTCAGGTGAAGAGAGAAGGGGCTCAGCCGTATATGTACATGTATCCATTCTCACCCAAATTCATCTCCCAGCCAGCCTGCTACGTAACATTCCCTGTGTTATACGATAGGTCCTTGTTGGTTATCCATTTTAAATATAGCAGTGTGTACCTGTCGATCCCAGACTCCTTAACAATCCCTTCCCTTCAACCTTACCCCATGGTAATCATATAAGTCTGTGACTCTCTTTCTGTTTTTGTAAGTTCATTTACATCATTTCTTTTTGGATTCCATAGACTCATAGTTTTTTTTCAGAAAATATATTTTGTTGAAATATCTTTCTGAGACTTCTCATGTTTGATAATATCTTTCTCTTTCTCTTCTCTCAGGTAACTATAACTTTCTTGACTCATAGCTATTTTTCATCAAAGCTCTATGGACATTGCTTCACTGCCTTCTGTCATTTCATGTTATGAAAGGTTAATATAGAACTAATATATGATTTTTTGGTAGGCAATCTCTTTATTATTCTGCCTCTAATCATGAATATGGAGAAGGCAATGGCACCCCACTCCAGTACTCTTGCCTGGAAAATCCCATGGATGGAGGAGCCTGGTGGGCTGCAGTCTGTGGGGTCGCTAAGAGTCGGACACGACTGAGCGACTTCACTTTCACTTTTCACTTTCATGTATTGGAGAAGGAAATGGCAACCCACTCCAGTGTTCTTGCCTGGAGAATCCCAGGGATGGGGAAGCCTCGTGGGCTGCCGTCTATGGGGTCGCACAGAGTTGGACACGACTGAAGCGACTTAGCAGCAGCAGCAGCAATCATGAATATGTTTCCTTTATTTTTGAAATAGAAACATGTCATAAAATATATGGCTTTTTTCATTTGTTTTGTCTGTCAATCAAAGGGCTCTTTGAATCAAAACCTCAAACCTGTCTTCAGTTCAAGAAAAGTTTTCTATATTATTTTGGGCGTTGCCTCTCATCCTTCTCTCCTGTTTTCTCCTGAAACTTGTTACATGTGTGTCATGGTTCCTAGGTACCCTTTCCATCTCTCGTCTTTTCTCTCATCATTTTCATACCTTTATTCCTAACTCTCAGTTGTTGAATGGTCTCTGAAGCACATCTTCTGCTGTAGCAGACCAAGGTTTCAGATGATTCTAATGAAGGTTTTACTGCCTACATTGCTGCAATTTTAAATTTGGAAATAGGCATTCCTTCCAGATCTCAGATGGCTCAACTTAATGCTTGGCTAGTACAAATTCATAAATATAATATTCTCTTTAACTTTTCCCAGTCTTTCTCCTTTGATTGCACTGACTCTGTTGAAGTGGAGGAATATTTGGTTGATCTCTTGGATTGGCTCATTTCTTTTGAATTAAAATCTCTTTATTCAAAGGAACACTTTTATATTTACAGCAATTGTATTCACCACATAGTGATGTGTATTAAGAATGATAGGTAGTGCAAGCTGAGGGTGGGACACTTTGCACTCTGCCAAAGAGGTTTTGTTTAGTTTTCTTTTTTTAACTTTATTGAAGTATAACTAATGAATAACACTGCAGTTCAGTTCAGTTCAGTCACTCAGTCGTGTCCAACTCTTTGCCACCCCATGAACCGCAGCACGCCAGGCCTCCCTGTCCATTACCTACTCCCGGAGTCCACCCAAACCCATGTCCATTGAGTCAGTGATGCCATCCAGCCATCTCATGCTCTGTTATCCCCTTCTCCTCCTGCCCCTAATCCCTCCTAGCATCAGGGTCTTTTCCAATGAGTCAGCTCTTCGCATCAGGTGGCCAAAGTACTGGAGTTTCAGCTTCAACATCAGTCCTTCCAATGAACACCCAGGACTGATCTCCTTTAGGATGGACTGGTTGGATCTCCTTGCAGTCCAAGGGACTCTCAAGAGTCTTTTCCAACACCACAGTTCAAAAGCATCAATTCTTTGGCACTCAGCTTTCTTCACAGTCCAACTCTCACATCCATACATGACCACTGGAAAAAACATAGCCTTGACTAGATAGACCTTTGCTGGCAAAGTAAAGTCTCTGCTTTTTAATATGCTGCCTAGGCTGGTCATAACTTTCCTTCCAAGGAGTAAGTGTCTTTTAATTTCATGGCTGCAATCACCATCTGCTGTGATTTTGGAGCCCAGAAATATAAAGTCAGCAACTGTTTCCACTGTTTCCCCATCTATTTCCCATGAAGTGATGGGACCAGATGCGATGATCTTAGTTTCTGAATGTTGAGCTTTAAGCCAACTTTTTCACTCTCCTCTTTCACTTTCATCAAGAGGCTCTTTAGTTCTTCTTCACTTTCTGCCGCAAGGGTGGTGTCATCTGCATATCTGAGGTTATTTATATTTCTCCCGGAAATCTTGATTCCAGCTGTGCTTCCTCCAGCCCAGCGTTTTTCATGATGTACTCTGCATATAAGTTAAATAAACAGGGTGACAATATACAGCCTTGACGTACTCCGTTTTATATTTAAAATATACAATATGAAAATTTGATATACATAATACAAATATTCATTATGAGTGAATCCCCTCCATAAAGTTGATTAACACATCCATTATCCCACATATTTCCTGTTATTGTGAAGACATTTAAGTTCTACTGTCTTACCAAATTCAATTATACAATAATAATGTCATCTGCTGTTATCACTAAGTTTTGCATTAAAGTCTCAGACCTCATTCATCTTACAGTTGAATGTTTGAACACTTTTACCAACCTCTCCCTATTTCCCCCACACTTCAGCCCCTGGCAACGAATTTTCTACTTTTGATTTCTATCAGTTTGACTTTTTTGTTGAGTTTCACACATAACTGATACTGTGAAGTATTTGTCTTTTTCTGCTTGGCTTTTTTCATTTAACATAAGGCCCTCCAGTTTCATCCAGGTTATCACAAATTATAGAATTTATTTTCTTTTTAAAACTGAATAATATTATATACATACATATGTATTTGGAAATGTGGATATTATTATAAAGAAAATGTGATATAATATATGGAGATAATGCAACATCACATTTTCCTTATCCATTCATTCACTGACAGTTACTTAAGCTTCCATAGTTTCCATACTTTGGTTACCATGAATAATGCTGCAATGAATATAGGAGTGCAGATGTCTCTTCAAGATAATAATTGTGTTTCCTTTGGGTATATACCCAAGAGTATAATTGCTGGATAATATCTAATTTCTTGAGGACCTTACATCTGTTTCCAAAAGTAGCTATACCAATTGAAATCCTCACCAGCATTTGTTTAGTAGCTCAGTTGTGTCTGACTCTGCAATCCCATGGACTGTAGTCCACATGGCTTCTGTGTCCATGGGATTTCCCAGGCAATAATACAGGAGTGAGTTGCCATTTCCTTCTCCAGGAGATCTTCCCAACTCAGGGATTGAACCCATGTCTCCTACATTAGCAGGTGAATTCTTTACCGCTGAGCCACCAGGAAAGTCCCAGCATTTGTGATCTCCTATCTTTTTTTTATAAGAGACAGCCTAAAATTTGTGAGAGATGATATCTCATTGTTATTTTGACTTATGCATTTCTCTGGTAATTGGTAATATTGAGCACATTTTCATATAACTCTTGATCATGTCTCCTTTAAAGAAAAATGTCTATTTAGATCCTTTGTCCATTTTTTAATTGGGTTATTATTATTCTTTTTTTGCAATTGAGGTTTATGAGTGCCTTGTATATTTTTGACATTAACCTTTTATGGGATATATGGTTTGCAGGTATTTTCTCCTATTCCATAGGTTGTCTTTTCATTTTGCTGATAGTTTCTTTGATGTGCCGAAGATTTTTTCTGGTGTAGTCCCACTTGTTTATTTTTGCTTTATTGCCTTCACTTTTTATGTCAAATCCAAAAAGTCATTGCTAAGACCCACTTTAATGAATTTGTTTTATAAGTTCTAACAGGTTTTGGATGGAGTCGTTAGAGTTTTCTATGTATAATATAATGCTATCTGGAAATAGAGACAATTTTACTTCTTTCTTTACAATTTATATGCCTTTTTTCTTGCCTAAATGCTCTTTCTAGGACTTCTAGTACTATGCTGAATAAAAGTGGTGAGAGTGGGCACCCTCATCTTATTCTTGATATGAGAGGAAAAGCTTTCAGCTTGTCCCTGTTGAATATGATGTCAGCATTTTTGTCTCTTCTGGTGTCCCCTTCTCCTCCTGCCCTCAATCTTTCCCAGCATCTGAGATGGCTAGATGGCATCACCAATTCAATGGGCATGAGTTTGAGCAAACTCCAGGGGACAGTGAAGGATAGGGAAGCCTGGCTGCAGTCCATGGGGTTGCAAGGCATCAGACACAACTTTGCGACTGAACAACATTTTTGTCTCCTGATAGTTGATGTATTGATGAACCTGAGAAAGTATACTTTTTGATTTTTTTAAAGTTTTGCTCTCTGTTTACAATACTCATCTGTTTTTGAATCTTTTCTATTTTTTCCAATGATCCCTTGATATACTTATTGTAATTATTTTAAAGACCTGATAATTACAACATCTTTATCATACTTGAATATGGTTCTGAGGCTTCCTATGTCCCCTCAGGCTGCTTTCCCTCTTTCCTTCCTTCCTTCCTTTTTATTTGGCATGCTTTATACTTTTTTGCTGAGAGTTGCATTTGTTGCTTTGGTTAATAGGCCCTGAGGTAAATAGGCCTTCATTCTGAGAACTGATGTTGATATGGTTAAGAATTGGGCTGTGTTTTGTGTCTGTTGTAGCTTTGGTGCCAGACGTCTTTAGTTCTCTTTCCTTGCACTGGTGTTTGTATTTTGAGCTTCCCTGGGCATTCCTCCTCAGGGAGGGTATGTCCTTTGCATAGCTATTACACTAGAGTCACATTAGTTTGGTGGTTAGTGTGGTGATGGCAACAACTTTCTGTAATCTTATGATAAATCTCAGTCTTTCAGTGGACTTTTTTTCTTTGGGCTGTTACCTTCCCAGATATTGTTCAAGTGGTTGCCACCATTAGGTGAGACAGGAAGATTATAGAGGAGTAGAGTGGGATGAATGTGTTTGCCAACTGGAATAAGGTTCTGGTAATTTTTTGTTCCCCCTTGGGTAGTAGACCTTTATTGTGGAGAATGCTCTGGGTAAATATCACAATGATTACTCTTTCCCTTCCTTTGCCAGAGTCAGGAGGGAATCTTTCTGGATCTTCAAAATGAGTACTTTGTATGGTTCCTGGAGGTAAAACACACCACAATGTGGGGATCCACTTAAGTCTGCATCACCCAGGAGTTTCTCTTCCTCACTCTAGTCCACATTCAGCTTCCAGAAACTTATCACAATTATCAGTGGTCCCAGCTCTCAGCTCAAGAGAAGCAACTCTGACTCTGGATTCACCTGTCTCTTCAGTTTTGGGGTGATGATTTGGTGTGCAGCTTCAGTTTTCAGATGGGTCTGAAAAAAAAGTGTTGATTTTAATTTGTTCATGCTTTTTGGAAGGAAAGGTATGACAAACCTAGACAGTGTGTTAAAAAGCAGAGACATAACTTTGCCAACAAAGGACCATAGAGTCAAAGCTATGGCTTTTCCAGTAGTTATGTACAGATGTGAAAGTTGGACCGTAAAGAAGGCTGAGCCCCAAAGAACTGACACTTTTGAACTGTGGTGCTGGAGAAGATTCTTGAGAGTCCCTTGGACTGTAAAATCAAACCAGTCAATCCTAAAAGAAATCAACCCTGAATATTCATTGGAAGGATTGATGCTGAAGCTGAAGCTCCAATACTTTGGTCACCTGATGTGGAGAGCCCACTGATTGGAAAGGACCTTGATGCTGGGAAAGATGGAAGGCAAAAAGAGAAGAGGGCAGCAAAAGATGAGATGGTTAGATAGCATCACCAACTCAATGGACATGAATTTGAGCAAACTCTGGGAGACAGTGAAGGCCAAAGGAGCATGGTATGCTGCAGTCCATGGAGTTGCAGAGTCGTGTTCAACTCTGTGACTGAACTACAAAAAAAGATAAGTAGTGACAACTTCCAAGGTCTTTATGATGTTGGGGTGGAGTATGGAAGTCCGTGTGATTTTTTTCCCCTGTATTCATCTTGCTTCTATCTACTTTGATTCTCATTTTACAGATGAAGAAACTGAAGTTCAGAGAGGTTAAGTCACTTGCTTCCAGTCTCACAGCTGAGACTCATAGGTGGCAGAGCTGGAAGTTGAATCCCAATCGACTGCTTCCAGAATCTGCTTATTTAAACTGTGTTTAACTGCTGTGTGCAATCTCTCCTCTGTTAGTAAAACACTTAAAAAAGTGCACAAACCTGCAATCATTGTATAAATAGCAGTGTCAGATTTATGACCTCTCTAAAAGTCCTGATAGTATAGCAGATACATATTATTGGGAAATTTGATTAGCACTAGGTCTGGTGGCTCAGAGGTTAAAGTGTCTGCCTGCAATGCAGGAGACCTGGGTTCGATCCCTGGGTTGGGAAGATCCCCTGGAGAAGGAAATGGCAACCCACTCCCTGTATTCTTTCCTGGAGAATCCCATGGATGGAGGAGCCTAGTGGGCTACAGTCCACTGGGTTGCAAAGAGTCGGACTCGACTGATCGACTTCACTTTCACTTTCAGGTCTTCTGTAGCATTAGACTACTTATCTACTCACACTCTTTAGATTAAAGATAGATAAAAAATACACATGAGCAGGGACTTTCCTGGTGTTCCAGTGGCTAAGACTCCACACTCCCAATGCAGGGATCCTGGGTTTGATCCCTGGTCAGGGAACTAGAACCTCAGGCCCCAACTAAAAGAACCACATGCTGCAGCAACTACGACCCAGCTCAGCCAAACAAGTAAATGAAAACATAAATGTTGAAATAATCCGTGTGAGGAAATTATGAACTAAGGAAAAGAAGGTGAACTAAGGGTTAACCTTATAAACTTACCACCATGCTGCACACTGCCAGACTGAGGTCAGGGGTCATGTGAGGCATCCTGGCAATTCCTGGATTCTTGTGTTCTAGGCATCTCACTGGCCTCACCTTAGCCATTGATCCTGAGATTAATTTCAGAAGATATAGATCATGGACTTATCTAGACTGGGTTTTAGAGCAGTAAATACAAAAAAAAGGGAAACATGATCAATGGCACAAAGCTAGTAAATTATGAGAAGCAATTATTATTGGAACTTGGAATAAGAAAAACTATCCAATGATTGCTAACAGAAATATCTTGATGTAACATCATGAAAAATGTCCTCCAAAACATCAGAGTACCACAGGAAGAGGCCCAGGGCATGATTTGTTGTTGTTGTACAGTTGATAAGTCATGTCTGATGTCTTGCAACCCTGTGGACTGCAGCATGCCAATTTCTTCTGTTCCCCACTAACTCCAGAAGTGCTAAATCATTTCAGTTGTATCTGACTTTTTGCGACCCTATGGATGGTAGTCCCACAGGCTCTTCTGTCCATGGGATTCTCCAGGCAAGAATGCTGGAGCGGGTTGCCATGCCTTCCTCCAGAGGATCTTCCCAACCCAGGGATGGAATCTGCATATTCTGTGGCTCTTGCATTGCAGACAGATTCTTTACCACTGAGTCACCAGGGAAGCCCCTTAGGGCATGATACCTAAATGTAATTCAATGAAAGTGGTGACCTAATATGAGGTCTCAAGTAGGGCTATTTCCATGGTCCAGGCTTATCCTGTATTAAATTATTTACTCCTAAATCCCATTCAGAGGAATAAGCGACTTAAATTTTATTGACCCAGTTTTTTTATTTTCTTCAAAAAGCAAGTCATAATTTTGGCAGGAAGAGACATCATATTTCAACTGACCTTAGAGAATAAATAATGTCAATGAGAGTGAGTTGAATCACAGAGACTCTGTGTCTTTAAGAAGATATAAGCTGATCTTACATGCAGTATTTCTCTTTAGAAAGGTAGAGATATTAAACTACCTCATGGGTGGTCCAGCAACAATTCAATTGTCCCTCTTGGGACATCCTTGGGAAGGATAAAGCGTCTAAGAATTCTGGACTACACATTACACTTAACATCTCACAGGTACAAGGGTTTTCTTCTTGTCATTCTTCATGTCACTTTTGTTTCCTATAGGATGTAATGTGGATTTCATGATAGATTTGTTATATCACCTAAATCTTATTCTTTGAACTGTGATCCTCACAAAGAGGTGAATTCCCTTACCATGGAAACCATTAGCACAACAAAATTGAGTTGTAAATGACATTTTTAAAAACATCTGAGTAATTTATTGTGGGTGATTTTAAATTTCTTCTCAGATTCAACTGAAGTGTTCACCACTCCATATATTCCTTTTTAATTTCTCTCTCCTGGAGTAGATCTTTTAATCTTCTATTTTTATAGTGTTTTTTGCTCTTTACCCTGGATTATCACTAACTGTGCTCTCTTCTCACTGTTATTGTTGAACTGAGTTCCTTTTTTTTTCTTTGCTGCACTGTTCTGTATGTAGGATCTTAGTTCCCTGACTAGATATCAAACCCATGCCCCTGCATTGGAAGCACAAAGTCTTCCCTGGACCACCAGGGAAGTCCCTAAACTGAGTTCATTTAAAGGCAAGGTGAACATCTGATTCAACACCCAGTCCTTCAAAGATCTGACTGTTTCTTAAAGAGCTGATTTTCAATGTACATTTTTGAGTGACTATATAAGCATTCTGAGCTGGCCAATGCAAAGGCAACGGATAAGAAAAAGATATCTGTCTATTAATGGGTTTTGAATACTTCTTTGAAAAATAAGCTTAATACCATATTTGGGATATGGCTGAAACTACTGAAATATATCGTAGGTGACCCAGATGTCAGTTGTCCCTTCATCTTCCACCTGAAACTCTCTGTCCACGTCCTCCCCCACTCCAATAAGAGAAAATCAAGCACTTATCAGTGCAGAATCTACTGCAGATGTGCCAGCGAAAGAAAAGGAGTAGGTGTAGCATCAACTGTTTGGAACTTAGGAAAGTTCACGGGTTGTCTTTTACTTGTTTTTTTTCTCCCAAGTTCCTTGGTCTCTTTTCATCTTTCCATCCATAAAGTACCTGGGTCCCCCTAAATACAATTTCTTGCTCTCAAGTATTTCTTTATATCTCCAAGCCTGTGTTCCTCTATTACGTGTGGAAATTGTCTCTCCTGACTTATTATAGTGCTCAGCAAAATGCCCTCTGGTTAGCATTGTCCAACCTCCTTAAAAGGTGTTGGGGAATTATATGCATTCAATAATTCAGAAGGACTTTAGTAAAATGATCAAATGTTGTTAATAATTAATGCATTAACAAAAATTAGCATTATCTGATAATATGTCTATCCTCGATGTGGCAGATGGAAAAGTTCTATAATATACAAAGAATCGTAGTTGTATAGTATACAAAGAATTCATTTGTTTGGAGAAAATAAAAAGAAATGAGCCCTAGGAAAATGCAAGTTATGACCCACCTTAGTAATCCTTCAGTTTTGTGGGTCTAATTGGAAATGACCAAGGAGTTCTTGATTCTGTGTAAAACTGTCCTATCATCCAATATACCATTACATGCTCATGGCTGATGGGAATAAATTACCTGGACATTGTTTAAAGAAAACAAAGAATATTGTGAATTCCATGAAGCTAAGTGTGCATGGAACACAATATGGAAGGAGGTTTCATTGTTGTTTTCAGTACTCCCAAGCTTTCCTTTTTTCACAATTATAAAATGACCCCACTCCTATCTTTTTGCTGAAATGTATTTGATGACTCTGAAAGACAATTAAATTAGTATTCATCTGTGTAATGCCTTATTATTTTATACATTTATTTATTTTGTTGTGCAATGCATCCTGTGGGATCTTATTTCCCTAACCAAGGACTGAACCCTTGCCCTCTGCAGTGGAAGTGTGGAGTTGTAACCACTGTACCACCAGGGAAGTCCCTACAATGCCTTGTTATTTTAATAATCATTCAAAGCTAGTGATTTAAACATTACTCAGAACTAGTGATTACATTGACATTATTACCACTGTCTTCATTATTTTTAATGAGTAGAGCTCCTTTCACCATTTTTCAAGTGTTTTGCTCCAGATGTTCTACTCTGGTTTCCAACAGACTATTTGTCTTCCCATAAGAAGCCACATGTGAGCCTGTCTTATGGCCAGTCATGCCTTTCCCTTCTAGCTCTGCCTGCCTTGATTCTACTCCTCTTCTGAGATCATTTGAGATCATGAAGATTTGAGTTTATTAATACTTAGTATTAATCTTGAGGAATGAAAAAGAGCTCAGTCCTTTCTGGTAAAGCAAAAAACTGACAGTGTGAATATAATAGAAATTGATCTATGAGGTCACATATACTTTATCAGAATGAGAAGGGGCTGAGGGAATGAAGCAAGAATAGCCACTATTGCATAAGTATTCCTACCAGGCTAGTTAACATGGAGATCTTCTTGGCTCGTTTTAAGAAATAGTTCAATAAATTAGTAGTCATATAGTGATTACAAGAGAGAAAAGCGAGCTAAGAGTTAGTGACTGAGGGTCATTGTTAATTGCCCAGTCGTGTCCAACTCTTTGTGACCCTTTGGACTATAGCCTGCAAGACTCCTCTGTCCATGGAATTCTCCAGACAAGAATACTTGAGTGAGTAGCCATTCCCTCCTCCAAGGGGATCTTCCCGACCCAGAGATCAAACCCAGGTCTCCCACATTGCAGACAGATTGTTTACCATCTGAGCCACCAGAGAAGCTCAACTGAGGGTAGGCAAGCTTTCAGAAGCTAGCTATGAGGAAGTGTCCTGGCATAAGGCCACATACTGTTAACCAATCACATCTGAAGTGTGACTCACCTAACGTATGAAGTAACTAAGGGAGTCACCAAAAACAAAACAACTCAAAGCAAACAAACACACACACACACACACACACACACAAAAGCTACAGATCAGTGGTTACTTCTCTGAATTTCCTTTCCTTTCTATGGGGATTCCTTGAGTGAGTCTTTTTAGTCAGCACTCTTACTGGTGCATTTTACAAATTTGGTTAGAGGCAAACAAATTTCCACGAAAAGGCCTATACTAAACACATTTTACTTCCTATAAGAACATAACTGTTAAAGGCTATTTAAACAAAACTGTAGCAAATGTTATAAAATCATTTTACCACACAGCCTTGAGGGTAACCATAATTGGTGTCATTTTCCAATATGAAGGAGAGACCTTTCTCTATTTTAAGATGTATTTCAAAATAATTTACATTCCAGTGATCTCAACATGAACATCAATTGCATTTAGCCTGTATCACTGCAAAGGTGAATAAAACCTGCTGCTGACCATGGGCGTTATCTTTAAAAGAGCTATATTAAAGCACATTGAAGCATCTTTGTTTTCTCACATTCATTCATTCTTTTTTTTTTTTTTTTAAAGGGGAGAAAGGGGAGGGGATTATAGAGGACAGGATGGTGTGATGGATTAGTATGAGTGCCAAGTCTAGTGTAATAGTCATGGTGATGTCTTTGGTGTTGATAAGCAAGATTGTAAAGTAGATTGTTTTGATGTGTTCTCAGCCCCCAGCTGTCCTGGAACATGGAGTCCTCATTGGCAGTGTCTACAGAGAGGCTGAAGCTTGAACAGAATATAAAGGCTAAGCCACCAGCATCCTTTTCAAAGGTCAGACTGCAGGAGGCACAGGAGGGAAGATGGTTCGAATGACCTAGACAGAGCTTGAGTTTCTTGCACTGCTTTTGTCCTTAAGGCCACACTGTTCACAAGACACTCATTAACTTTCTATGGCCATGCTGGACTTTAGGTGCAAAGTTGAACTGAGTCAGTTATGTCCCCTATTATTAGCACTATATTATTAATGTGTGCGTGCATGCACACACAGTTGCTTTGGTTGTGTCCAACACTTTGTGACCTTATGGACTGTAGCACACCAGGTTCTTCTGTCTGTGGGATTCTCCAGGCAAGAATGGAGAACCCACTGGAGTGGGTTGCCATATCCTCCTCCAGGAATATTTTTTTAATTAATTTATTTTTTAATTGAAGGAAAATTGCTTGACAGACTTTGTTGTTTTCTGTCAAACCTTTCCAGGAATATTATTAAATTATTATTCAGATCAAAGCTCCATGACTAATGTTATCCTCTTGATCATTTTCTCCATTCCATCCTGTCCTGTACATTGTCCTTTCCATCCACCTTCTACCAGAGACTTAAAACATGTAAATGCCCATCAACATATAAATCCTGTTCAACATATAATTTTAGATCATTCAGGTATGATCTAAATCAAATCCCTTGTGATTATACAGTGGAAGTGAGAAATAGATTTAAGGGACTAGATCTGATAGATAGAGTGCCTGATGAACTATGGACGGAGGTTTGTGACATTGTACAGGAGACAGGGATCAAAACCGTCCCCAAGAAAAAGAAATGCAAAAAGCAAAATGGTTGTCTAAGGAGACTTTATAAATAGCTGTGAAAAGAAGAGAAGCAAAAGGCAAAGGAGAAAAGGAAAGATATTCCCATTTGAATGCAGAGTAGCAAGGGGAGATAAGAAAGCCTTCCTCAGCAATCAATGCAAAGAAATAGAGGAAAACAATAGACTGGGAAAGACTAGAGATCTCTTCAAGAAAATGAAACATATCAAGGGAAATTTTCATGCAAAGATGGGCTCGATAGAGGACAGAAATGGTATGGACCTAACAGAAGCAGAAGATATTAAGAAGAGGTAGCAAGAATACACAGAACTGTACAAAAAAGATCTTCACCACCCAGATAATCATGATGGTGTGATCACTTATCTAGAGCCAGACATCCTGGAATGTGAAGTCAAGTTGGCCTTGGGAATCATCACTACAAACAAAGCTAGTGGAGATGATGGTATTCCAGTTGAGCTATTTCAAATCCTAAAAGGTGATGCTGTGAAAGTGTTGCACTCAATACGTGAGCAAATTTGGAAAACTCAGCAGTGGCCACAGGACTGGAAAAGGTCAGTTTTCATTCCAGTCCCAAAGAAAGGCAGTACCAAAGAATGCTGAAACTACCGCACAACTGCACTCATCTCACACGCTAGTAATGATCAAAATTCTCCAAGCCAGGCTTCAGCAATACATGAACCGTTAAATTCCAGATGTTCAAGATGGATTTAGAAAAGGTAGAGGAAACAGAGATCAAATTACTAACATCTTCTGGATCATTGAAAAAGCAAGAGAGTTCCAGAAAAACATCTATTTCTGCTTTATTGACTATGCCAAAGCCTTTGACTGTGTGGATCACAATAAACTGTGGAACATTCTGAAGGAGATGGGAATACCAGACCACCTGACCTGCCTCTTGAGAAATTGTATGCAGGTCAGGAAGCAACAGTTAGAACTGGACATGGAACAACAGACTGGTTTCAAATATGAAAAGGAGTACATCGAGGCTGTGTATTGTCACGCTGTTTATTTAACTTATATGCAGAGTACATCATGAGAAATGCTGGGCTGGAGGAAGCACAAGCTGGAATCACGATTGCTGGGAGAAATATCAATAACCTCAGATATGCAGATGACACCACCCTTATGGCAGAAAGTGAAGAGGAACTAAAAAGCCTCTTGATGAAAGTGAAAGAGGAGAGTGAAAAAGTTGGCTTAAAGGTCAACATTCAGAAAACTAAGATCATGGCATCTAGTCCCATCACTTCATGGCAAATAGATGGGGAAACAGTGGCTGACTTTATTTTTGGGGCTCCAAAATCACTGAAGATGGTGACTGTAGCCTTGAAACTAAAATACGCTTACTCCTTGGAAGGAAAGTTATGACCAGCCTAGGCAGCATATTAAAGAGCAGAGACATTACTTTGCCAACAAAGGTCCATCTAGTCAAGGCTATGGTTTTTCCAGTAGTCATGTATGGATGTGAGAGTTGGACTGTGAAGAAAGCTGAGTGCCGAAGAATTGATGCTTTTGAACTGTGGTGTTGGAGAAGACTCTTGAGAGTCCCTTGGACTGCAAGGAGATCCAACCAGTCCATCCTAAAAGAGATAAGTCCTGGGTGTTCATTAGAAGGACTGATGTTGAAGCTGAAGCTCCAATACTTTGGTGCAAAGAGCTGATTCATTTGAAAAGACCCTGATGCTGGGAAAGATTGGAGGCGAGAGGAAAAGGGGAAGACTGAGGATGAGATGATTGGATGGCATCACCAACTCAATGGACATGAGTTTGGGTAAACTCCAGGCGTTGGTGATGTACAGGGAAGCCTGGTATGCTGTGGTCCATGGGGTCGAAAAGAGTCAGAGATGACTAAGCAACTGAACTGAGCTGAACTGATGGAGTTTTAAAATTGACACAAACAGATTATTTGATTGTATTATACACATTGCAACTTGATTTTTTCTGATTCAGTTTTATGTTTTTGTTGCATCTGTTTATGTATGATAAATGTACCTTGAGTCTTTTAACTGCAGTGTAGTTATCCATGGTATAATTATACTGCATTTTTTCTGTCTATTCCTCCACTGTTTGTTTGCTCACACAAACATTGAGATTGTTTCCAAATTTTTGTTACCATCAGTTTTACAGTATCAATCATTTTCTTCGGAGTTAACAAGATTCAGAATTTCTAAGACCTAATGCATATGCCTTTTAAAATTTGTTTTTCAAAATGGCTATATCAGTTTTTTCTCCTGTTTAAAGAGCAAGACAGTTTTCAAATAAATGTATGTGCAAATGGTAGTC
Organism: Bison bison bison; assembly: GCF_000754665.1. Taxonomy (NCBI): domain Eukaryota; kingdom Metazoa; phylum Chordata; class Mammalia; order Artiodactyla; family Bovidae; genus Bison; species Bison bison. The sequence continues at coordinate 9,067,341 of NW_011494640.1, forward strand.
ATTTAGAAGAAAACACAACTTTCCAGGGACAAAGTTATATTATCCATGGCAAGGTGAGTTGAAGCTTTTGACAAGGACTTCCTGTGGGATTAATCTGTAGTCACTGGTACAGCATTTCTAGGTGATCATGTCAAAGGATGGACAGAAATGACCATAGAACCAGCCACCAGTATTACTCTGTTTGCCAGTTGATTGGTACTTTTTAGGAAGCTAATGAAATTTGAACAATCACATTATATAGCAACTTCACATCAACCTTCAGATGACCCAACTCACAGCCCAACTCATACTTTGACCCATTAGAGGTTAAGCATGATATGCTGGTGTTGGTGACTTACTGAAGCATGCAGCCACCTCTGCCAGAAGGTTGAATTAAGCAGCTACAGAGAAAACAGTTGTGAAATTCGTCAATCACAGGATGTCCATTATTGGCATTAAAACACTTAACCGTAGCATATATTTGCATTGATTGCTATAGGCTGTGAGTAACATGCTCTTTTTCCTGCTTGCATTGCACTCACTGCCTTGACTAGAAGCTGGGATATGTGGGCTGATTTCCTTTCTTCCTTGGAGTCCATATCTGCATTGTAGGGACCAGGGGATATTAAACGAAATACATTTATATTGAGTGACAACTTGGTGTGCAACCATCAAAATAAAATATTATGGAGAACAATTCTTTGACAACTAGAAACTGGAGCATATGCTCTGTCAAAGATTTTTTTGTTTGAATTTTCTTTCTTTTTTAAAAAAATATTTCTGTTTTTATTGTAGACCCTTGTTGATTATTTATTTTAAATATAACAGTGCATATATGTCAATAACAAACACCCAATCCATCCCTCTCCCCTACCCTTTCCCTCTGGTAACCATAAACTCATTCTCTAAGTCTGTGAATCTGTTTCTGTTTTGTAAATAAGTTCATTTGTTTAATTTTTTTAAGATTCCATGTATAAGTGATATCATATGATTTTAGTCTTTGTCTGACTTACTTCACTTCGTATGATAATATCCAGCTCTACCCATGTTGCTGCAAATGGCATTGTTTCACTCTTTTTAATGGCTGAACTATATTCTATTGAATATATTATATATATATTTTTTTTTTCAAAGATGTTTTGTGCAAATTTAGTGTCAGAGGCAATCTGGGACATGCTGTTAGACAGTAATGTACTGTATATGGAAAAAAGTGAAAAGAATGTCTAGAATTGGGATTTTCAATGACCACGTTTATACTGTCTTAACAACTTTCTCATATTACTGTTCCTATGATGATGGGAGCTGATCTGTGTCCTTACAAAGCTGAATAAGGGTGTGTGTGTGTGTGTGTGTGTGTGTGTTTATGAAGCAAATAGACCAGAAAAAGGAGCCAAAATTATTTTTGGTTCGTTTTTGTAATCCCTACATGGCACATTTCACACTGATGCCTCTGAGCACTTTTCATATGTTGAATTCAGACTTTCATTTCTCAGGTGGTCAATGATTTTTTTGAACTATAATACAGTGGTACCAAATATATGTCTATGGTTTAATTTCAGGAATATCTTCATTTTTCTGCATATAGCATTGTTTATTTGTATAACTCGAAATGTCTTCTTACTTTTTATTTATTTTATAAAAATAGTCAATTGGAAAAAATAAAAGTTCCACTCCTTATAATAATAAAAAGAAAGAATTTATTATGATGGTAATGGAGACAAAGATAGACACCATTAATCCCAGTTGGGAGCTTCATGGACAAACCTCTACTCACCATTAGTTTCTGCACTTTAAAGTGTAACATCTAACTAGAATTTTATTTGGAAATGCTTTGCAGAAAACATGGTTTGTTTGTTTTTTTTTTTTGCATCATGGTGTTTTCCCTTCCTAGGAACTCAACAGTTTCCCACTAGTAAGATCTCCTTGTACCCCAAAGCTTTGTCATTTGTGTGAAAATAACTTTATGCCTGCTTGTGGCAATGCTGGGGGAGGTGAGCTGAAATGAGGCCTTGGGGTAAAATATTGGACAGAAGGATCATTCGGGAGAAAGCTCGAAGACCAAAGGCAGGCCATCTCAAAGCTCAAGGTGCAACACTGGTGGGAAGGCACTTGCCAGCAGGTTATTAACAGTTTTCAACAATACAGAGTCATGAAGTGGGGCAAATCCCCAAAGCTTCTTTGGTAAAAGTTAAAGTATAAACACACAACACATAACAGTTCCTTGAATTGTTCTTGCTTTCTCTCTTCCTGTTGCCTGAGTGCATGCTAAGTCGCTTCAGTCGTGTCCAACTCTTTGTAACCCCATGGACTTCTCTGTCCATGGGGTTCTCCAGGCAAGAATACTGAAGTGGGTTGCCATGCCTTTTGCCAGGGGATCTTCCTGACCCAGGGATTGAACCTGCATGTCACATGTCTCCTGCATTTGCAGGCAGGTTCTTTACTAGCATTGCCTGGGAAGCCCTCTCTTTCTGTTAACCCACATCTAATCTGATAGAAAACCAGGCTGACTTTTTAAAAAAGTCTTCTCAGAATATAACTGCTTCTGACCACTTCACTGTTAAACCTGCCCAAGCCACCATTTCCTCTCACTTGAATTTCTGAAATAGTCTGTTATTCCACACTTGCCCCCAGTCACATCAGACAGAGTGTGTCTTTCAGAAGGGTTAGGTTCCTCTGCTCAAAACCTTGCCAGTGGCCGCTCCTCTTAGAGAGAAAGGCAAAGACTTTGAAATGACACACAGTCCCATGTATCTGCCTTCAGTCTTCTCCGACCTCTTCTCCCATCACCTTCTCCTGCTTCTCTCACTTCAGGTCACCACAGAGGCATTGGTCTCTTTGTTCTTCCTTGCACTTGCCCAGCATATTTCCCTTAGGAGCCTGTTCCTTAGATGTCTACATGACTGGCACCTTACCTTTTTTTGGTCTTTACTCAATATGTGTGTTCAGTTGCTCCCTTGTGTCTGACTCTTTCATGACCCCATGGATTGTAGCCCACCAGGCTCCTCTGTCCATGGGATTTCCCAGGCAAGAAAACTGGAGTGCTTTGCCATTTCCTCCTTCAGGGGATTGTCCCAACCCAGGGATTGAACGCATTGGCAGGTGGATTCTTTATCATTGAGCCATCTGGGAAGCCTAGGGATCGAACTTGCCTGTCTTACATCTCCTGTATTGGCAGATGCGTTCTTTACACTAGTGGGACCTGGAAAGCCCTCTTTACTTAAATACGATTGCCTAAACACCACCCTTATGTCAGAAAGTGAAGAACTAAAAATCCTCTTGATGAAAGTGAAAGAGGAGAGTGAAAGAGCTGGCTTAAAACTCAACATTCAAAAAACTAAGATCATAGCATCCAGTCCCATCACTTCATGGCAAATAAATGGGGAAACGATGGAAACAGAGACAGACTTTATTTTCTTGGGCTCCAAAATCACTGCAGATGGTGACTGCAGCCATGAAATTAAAAGAAGCTTGCTCCTTGGAAGAAAAGCTATGACCAACCTAGACAGCATATTAAATACCAGACACATTACCTTACCAACAGAGGTCCATCTAGTCAAAGCTATGGCTTTTCTAGTAGTCATATATGGATGTAAGAGTTGGACCATAAAGAAAGCTGAGCATGGAAGAATCAATGCTTTTGAACTGTGGTGTTGGAGAAGACTCTTGAGAGTCCCTTGGACTGCAAGGAGATCTAACCAGTCCATTCTGAAGGAGATCAGCCCTGGGATTTCTTTGGAAGGAATGATGCTAAAGCTGAATCTCCAGTACTTTGGCCACCTCATGCGAAGAGTTG
>NW_011494640.1:9071212-9097136 GCF_000754665.1 Bison bison bison
TTTGGCCACCTCATGCGAAGAGTTGACTCATTGGAAAAGACTCTGATGCTGGGAGGGATTGGGGGCAGGAGGAGAAGGGGATGACAGAGGATGAGATGGTTGGATGGCATCACTGACTCATTGGATGGGAGTCTGAGTGAACTCTGGGAGTTGGTGATGGACAGGGAGGCCTGGCGTGCTGTGATTCATGGGGTCGCACTTTGCGATTCATGCAAAGAGTCAGACACCACTGAGCCACTGAACTGAACTGAATATGTTTCAGGGATGAAAACCACAAAGGTAAAGTTTCATTTCCATCACATCATGCCACAATACATACTATCAACATGACTTAGCACTTCTCATGTTGATCTCGATCACCTGGTTGAGGTTATGTTTGTCAGATTTCTCCAATATAGAATTACTCTTTTGTTCTTGCTTTCCACAGAGAATGCTTCAAAGGAATGTCACTAAGCTCAGTTTACAAGGAAGAATTTAAGAGTTATGCTCTATCTGCTTAAGGAAAGAGAGCGTGCCTGCTCATTTGTCCAACTCTTTGTGATGGCATTGATGGTAGCCTGCCAGGCTCCTCTGTCCATGGGATTTTTCAGGCAAGAATACTGGAGTGGGTTGCCACTTCTTTCTCCAGGGGATTTTCCCAGCCCAGGGATTGAACTTGTGTCTCCTGTGTCTCCTGCATTGCAGGTGAATTCTTTGTCACTGAGCTATCAGGGAAGTCCAAGGACAGAGTATCTGCACAAATTATTTGGAACTCTGCACAGGAAATTGTCTATGTTTGCATCTATTTGATCATCAGAGTTGACTCATTATTATGTATTTTGTACTATGACTTATAATCCAACACCTTATTACTTATTTATTGCTCAAACTGTTCCAGCTTTGGCCATTGGGAGCTTTCAGTTAGCTCCTATATCTCTTTGAAACAAGTCCATCACTTGAGTGTGTGTGTGTGTTAGAATGTTGAACATTTCCTTACTTTCTGGCACGATAGCATGCTGCAGGCTTAACTCCTCTATTCCTGGCTCCAGCTTTGGAGTCAGTTATTTCTCTAAGGAGTCTTGGTCCCTTTTATTAAAGACTGGATAAGAAACCAAGATCTGAGCTCTGAGCATGTTTGTTACTATGGGATATTTTTGCTTTTAGGCTCTCTGTTTCAAAATAAGGAAATATACCAACCAGTCTTTTGTAATATTGCTCTCACACATCGTTGAGTCCCTACATCCTTTGCTCACGTTTATTTCCCAAAATATACATCAACTAATTACATTCTATCTATTTGCTTACTTATGTTATGTATGCACATATTTAAGAAAATGTGAGTAAAGCAACATTAATCTACAAGGAGAAATAGCATCCATGGTGATTTCCCTTTCCTAGGGGTAAAATTTCATAGGGAAGATTAGCAGTATTACTTCAAATGCAAAGCACAACACTGTCATTAGCAGTCCTGAGAAATAAAAGCCAAATTTAACTATACACAAGTAATAAATAAAACATCCTTTAAAAGTCTTCCCTTAGCCTCAAAGATAAGTAAATATATTAAAAATAAGATATTTTAGAAATGAACACAAATGACATATGCAAATAACTATGCATATGTATTCAAGGTTGGACTATAATAGAAACAAAAATATCAATTCAATTGTGACAATTTTCTCTCAATGTTCTTTAAAGTCCTTGAGACTTTATGAAAGTCCAGAAGATGCCCTGGAGAAAGAAATGATATTTGATATTTTTAGTAAGTAGAAGTTTTAATTCCTAAATATAAAAGCAATACAAAACTTTTCTTAATAGCATTACAATTGGACAGAAAAACCTGTTTTGATACTTGTATATTCATGACATTTAAAATGGCTACATATGACCCCAGTGTATCATTATACAGTGTCATAGTTATTAACTAGATCACTATCAATGGATATTTATATTGTTTCTTATGATATACTCAACAATACCTTACTGAACATTCTTGAATTAATATTCTTGAATTAATATTAATTATTTAAGGATAGATTCCTTCAAGTGAAATTTTTGTGTTGATGTGGATAGATAAGATTTTATTTCATGTTTTTAAAGTGCTCTTCATGAATATAGAAATTTTACACTTCTACCAAGAATATGTGAAAATAACGAATTCCCCACATGTTTGCTAATATTGTGTAATATCATTCTTTTACATTTTTGCTAATCTGGACTTTAATTTGCTTTTCTTCTTTACTATCAGTGAGTATAAACATCTTTTCCAGAATGTGTTGATCATTTGTCCTCCTTCAGTGAATTGCTTTTTCATCTTATTATCCTATTTTTATATTGTGATTTCTAGGGTGTCTTTCTTCCTGATATGTAAGAATTAATTGTATATTAAGGATATTGACATCCTATCATATGTTGCCAATGCTTTTTTAGCAAGTCATTTGATTTTTGACTTTCTACCTCGTATTTTTGTAACTATAAAACTTTTATTTTAAGGTAATCAGTCTCTCCATTATGACATCTGCATTGGTATCACATTTAAAAAGGTAATAGGAAAATTCCATCCTAGTTCACACTTACATTGCAATATGAACATATGCTTATGTTTTGGAGCATACTTGTGGTGTTTTGGAGGGCTAAATATATGAGCAATGGAGTTCAAATTGCCATCTTAGAACCAGATATCTTTTTTATTTGTAAATGAAATAAGATTTTAAAATTTAAACAGTCTGTAGACCTCTTAATCTTTTATTGTTTAAAGATGATAAAAAAGGTACTTTGAATTCTTTCACTTTATATCAATGTTGATATGTAAAAACAGTTGTTTACCAATCATATGAATATAAATGTTTTGTTCTTAATACTTTTTTCTGCCAGAAGAACTTGAATTCAATTATTTATTTCCATTGTTAAAAAAAAGCACTTTTAAAAAGAAACAAAATGATATATTAAATGTGGAAATTTTTGTATTCAGTTCACTTTGCTGAAATAAATGGAATTATATGTTATTACTGGCAACTGAAGGATAAAGATGTTACATAAATTCACATTTGTGCTTACACTTACAGTTGTTATAAAACTGTGAATCAAACAGGCACACTGAGTATTTATTTATTAGTGATTTTATATTGATTCTTTAGTCTCTGTTAAAACATATAATCCAAGGGTTGTATATTAATAGATATTCTGCACCCAGAATTCATAATGTTTCTCTTACTTATATTTCATGGAGATAAGGAATCTCTAAGACTTGTCTATTTTTTAATCCCTGCCTGCCAAAGCATGCTTCCTTATGAAAGGATAAGAATGTGCAGAACCCTGAAGGGAGTGGACTAAAGAATATTGAAAAATTGTGAGAAACCGTGGAGTGGGCTGAAATGAAAGAATAAGAAGTCAAAAGATATCTGGAGTAACAAGTAACAAACTCCAAGGCAAGTTTGGCCTTGGAGTACAAAATGAAGTAGGACAAAGGCTAACAGAGTTTTGCCTAGAGAGCACACTGGTCTTTGAAAACATTCTCTTCCAACAACACTAGAGATGACTCTATGCATGGACATCACCAGATGATTGATACCAAAATCAGACTGACTATGTTCTTTTCAGGTGAAGATGGAGAAGCTCTATACAGTGAGCAAAAACAAGACCAGGAGCTGACTGTGGCTCAGATCATGAACTCTTTACTGTCAAATTCAGACTTAAATTGAAAAAAAGTAGGGAAAAACCACTAGGTCATTCAGGTATGATCTAAATCAAATCCCTTACAGTTAAACAGTGGAAATGACAAGTCGATTCAAGGGATTAGATATGATAGAGTACTTGAAGAACTGTGGATGGAGGTTCATAATCTTGTATAGGAGGTGATGGTCAAAACCATCTCCAAGAAAACCAAATGCAAAAAGGCAAAGGGTTGTCTGAGGAGGCTGTAAAAATAGCTAAGCAAAAAAGAGAATAGAAAGGCAAAAGAGAAAAGGAAAGATATATCCATCTGAATGCATGAAAAGATAAGAAAGCCTTAAGTGTTTGATGCAAAGATATAGAGGAAAATGATAGAATGGGAAAGACTAGAGGTCTCTTCAAGAAAATTAGAGATACCAAGGTAACTTTTCATGCACAGATGGGCACAATAGAGGACAGAAACAATGTGGACCTAAAAAAAGCAGAAGATATTAAGAAGAGGTGGCAAGAATACACAGAACTATACAATGAGATCTTCATGACCTAGATAACCATGATGATGTGGTCACTCACCTAGAGCCAGACATCCTGGAGTGTGAAGTCAAATGGGCCTTAAGAAGTATCACTATGAACAAAGCTAGTAGAGGTGTAGGAATTCCAGCTGAGCTATTGAAAATCCTAAAAGGTGATGCTGTTAAAATTCTGTACTCAATATATCAATAAACACTGAAAACTCAGCAGTGGTCTCAGGACTGGAAAAGGTCAGTTTTCATTCCAATCCCAAAGAAAAGCAATGCCAAAGAATATTAAAACTACTACACAATTGTACTTATTTCACACACTAACAAAGTAATGCTAAAAGTTCTCCAAGCTAGCCTTCCACAGTATATGAACCGAAAACTTCCAGATGTTCAAGCTGGTTTTAAAAAAGGCAGAGGAATCAGAGATCAAATTGTCAACATCCATTGAATTACAGAAAAAGCAAGAGAATTCTGGAAAAACATCTACTTCTGCTTCATTGACTATGCTAAAGCCTTTGTGTGAATTACAACAAACTGTGGAAATTTCTTAAAGAGATGGGAATACCAGACCACTTGACCTGTCTCCTGAGAAACCTGTATGGAGGTCAAGAATCAATAGTTAGAACTGGACATGGAACAACAGACTGGTTCCAAATTGAGAAAGGATTATGTCAAGGCTGTATATTGCCACCCTGCTTATTTAACTTCATGCAGAGTACATCATGCGAAATGCAGGGCTGGATGAAACACAAATCGGAATCAAGATTGCTGGGAGAAATATCAATAACCTCAGATATGCAGATGATACCACTCTTATGGCAGAAAAGGAAGAGGAACTAAAAAATCTCTTGATGAAGGTGAAAGAAGAGAGTGAAAAGTTGGCTTAAAACTCACCTTCAAAAAACTAAGATCACAGCATCTGGTCCCATCACTTCATGGCAAATGGATGGGTAACAATGGAAACAGTGACGGACTTTATTTTCTTGGGCTCCAAAATCACTGGAGATGGTAACTGCACCCATGGAAGTAAAAGACGCTTGCTCCTTGGAAGAAAAGTTATGACAAACCTGGACAGCATATTAAAAAGCAGAGACATTACTTTACTGACAAAGGTCTGTCTAGTCACAGCTATGGCTTTTCCAGTAGTCATATATGCATGTAAGAGTTGGACCATAAAGAAAGCTGAGCACCGAAGTACTGATGCTTTTGAACTGTGATATTGGACAAGACTCTTGAGAGACCCTTGGACTGTAAGGATATCAAACCAGTCAATCTTAAAGGAAATCAATCCTGAATATTCATTGGAAAGTCTGATGCTGAAGCTGAAGCTCCAATACTTTGGCCACCTGATTCAAAGAACCGACTCATTGGAAAAGACCCTGATGCTGGGACAGATTGCAGGCAGGAAGAGAAGGGGATGACAGAGGATAAGATGGTTGAAAAGTATCACCGACTCAATGTACATGAGTTTGAGCAAGCTCCATGAGATGAAGAAGGACAAGGAAGCCTGGCGTGCTGCAGTCCACGGGATTGCAAAGAGTGGGACACGAGTGAACCACTGAACAACGACATGATGTGGGCTGAGCATTCCACTTTTGTAAGCTCTCACTTCTCCTGAAGCCCATCTAGGTCTCCAAGTCTGGACCTCTTTGATGGTGACATGCCAGGCTGCCACTTCTGGGCATGCCAGCAGACCACTGACAAGAGGCTACTGTGGATCTGGCTCCCTAGAGCCTTTGTTGGAAAGCAGACTGAGAGCACAATTGGCGATCTTTAAATTCCACTTCAAATAATGATATTTACACAGTTGAGATAGCATACTCAATGGGGTGGGCTGAAGGCCCTGAATTAGCCACATCAATCTGGGCAAGTGATGGATATGTTACCCATTGCAGGGAAGAAGCACGCACAGTGAAGAGCTTTATCTTCTATTTAAAAACTCCATGGACAAATCCATCAAGCTCTTTGACAGGTAAATTAAGCAGGGTTCCAGTTTCCAAGGAGCCCAACTCATATTCCCCTTCAGGAGCTTAACTGGCTTTAAAACCTGCCTCAGAATTTATGCGTCTCGGTCTTCCTCATGGTCAGAGCCAACTCACTGGGAGCCACCCACAGCTACTGCTGTTTCTCCTGGATGTGGCTATTCCTGTAACAGGCAGGCTTTTCTTCTTGAACAACCCACCCAGAGGGTAAGTCATTCCTTTACTGAGCTTGGGGAAAGCTGTGGCAGTTACAAGGCACATTTTGGTCACTGATGGACCGTGACATTAAAGTCAGTAAATTCCATTTGGAGACAGAGATTCCCAGACCTTACTTTCACTAGGATTGAAGAAATCATAGCCCCAGTCCAAAAAAAAAAAGAAAAAAAGAAACTACACAGGTCTCTTTCCTGAAGAGTGATATTCTGAAGGGAGTGGGAAGGAACTAAATCAACTAATTATGTGTCAGATATTTATTAAGCATGTAGTGTATGTAGGTGCCTGAGACATGAAAATGAACAGTGAATAATATATTGGAGGTCTTGTCCACAAGGACTGAAATCCTCAGACCCCATGTACATGTCTCATAAGTGCCAGCACCTAATTAGCTTGCAAGCTAAGGGCAATGTGCTGGTCATTGCAGAGAAATACAAATGAATGACATTATATATGTCTTCCTAGTCTCTGCCTCTTCATCACAGTGGCTACCATCTTTTTCAGGTTTTCCATGAACCCAGCCCTGAACTAAACACTTTAGTCTAATTTAAGCCTTGTATAATTGTATCAATTATTCAGTATTTATCTGATGTGACAGGTGAGGGGATAGATGCTCAGGATGTTTCATCTATTCCTTCTTTATTTTTCAACTGATATTGAGTGTCAGAGGCTGTTCTGGGGTCTTGCTCTACAGGTCTGGGAGCTCCAAAGTTTCTCAGGCACCAAGCTATGTCTCTGTTCACATCACCTCCTCCTGGTGTGTGTGCCCCATTTCAAACCTGAAGGTAGCACAGAGCCTAGACTTAGAATGGGAACTATGCCATTGAGGGGATTGTGGGACCCTGATTAACCAGAACAACGTTCATCTTGATTGAATATATATAACCAAGGAGGGCTTCCTTGGTAGCTCAGATGGTAAAGAATCATCTGCAATGCAGGATACCAGGGTTCGATCCCTGGGTTTGGAAGATCCCCTGGATAAGGGAATGGCTACCCACTCTAGTATTCTTGCCTGGACAATCCCATGGACAGAGAAGACTGGAGGGCTACAGTCTATGGGGCCACAAAAGGTCGGACACAACTGAACAATTCACACTTTCACAACCAAGAAAGGAAAGAAGGCAATTATATTTCATAAGAAAGGCAGGAACAAATGTGGCTTCCTGGTTCTCTCATTTTAACAACACTTGAATAACACAGATTCTACATTTCCTGAGTACTTTGATTAAAGACAACTCCTTGCACACATCTTCTCAATCTTCTGAATTTGTCAGGGTGAACCCTAATGCTACCACTCCAGAAAGGATTTCCTTGTCTATTCTAATAAGAGTAAGGTTGTTACAGGCATCCAGGCATAGATCTACAGTGTTGGTTGAACCCTGTAGGTTTTATTTTAAATAATAATTATTCTTAATTATGGGTTTTTTTGTCTCTCTCCCTTGTATGCTCATTCGCTCAGTCATGTCAAACTCTGCGACTCCCTGGATTGTCTGTAAAAGAGTCATTTATTTCTCGTGTACCTCTTATCCTAGGCTCAGTGCAGAGGACAGAGGGGATGTTTAGTAGATATGCTCTTGAATAAATAGATATTTTATCCGCAGGGAAATATGGCAATCTAGTGAACACATAGGAGGGTAGAACAATTGTTAGACTTGTCTGAATAACTGCCTTCACATAATGTGGAAAGAAACTGGGCTTTCTATATTACCGACGTGCTTTCTACATTATCATAGACAATGGAGGCTGCTGTGAAACGTGGCTTGTGAAAAGAATGCATATGTCAAGCTCTAAAATATGCAGTGCCACAAATCACGAGGATTGACACACAGACAAAATCCATGTAAATGAGCCACTGATCAAAGATAAACTTGTTAGGGAAGCAGACTCGCCATGACACCAATCTATACGTTTCTGAAGTTTTCACTGCATTATTCATTTATAGGAAGTGTTCATGGGTCTTGGCATTTACTTTTAGGAAAAGTGTATAATAAATAGACTTTGGAACGTCTTCTCAAGCACACTCTTCTCTGAGGGAAGGATTTAGAACATTTGGGGATAAGACAATTTTGGAATACATTATTTAAACAAATGGGTTCTGGAATTGAACTGCTGGGTTTAAAATTCAGGTGCTATGTGTTTTATAACTTTGGTGAGCCTCAGTTTTCTCAAAAGTGAAATTGGGAGGATAAAATGATAATAGCTTTCATCTAATGTGTATGTCGGAGAAGGCAATGGCACCCCACTCCAGTACTCTTGCCTGGAAAATCCCATGGACGGAGGAGCCTAGTGGGCTGCAGTCCATGGGGTCGCTAAGAGTCGGACATGACTGAGCGACTTCACTTTCACTTTTCACTTTCATGCATTGGAGAAGGAAATGGCAACCCACTCCAGTGTTCTTGCCTGGAGAATCCCAGAGACAGGGGAGCCTGGTGGGCTGCCGTCTATGGGGTCGCACAGAGTCAGACACGACTGACGCGACTTGGTAGTAGTAGTAGTAGTAGTAGTAGTAGTGATGTATGTGTATGTGTATGCATGTAAGAGAGAGGACTGAGAAGATCTTGACAAAAGTACTTACAGTGTTTGGTACTATATGATACACTTTTACATAGGTTTAATTACATTGAACGGTTTTCTTTTTAAAATCTATTGTTTCAATTCTGTTCAGTTCAGTCGCTCAGTCATATCTGACTCTTTGCGACCCCATGAATCGCAGCACGCCAGGCCTCCCTGTCCATCACCAACTCTAGGAGTTCACTCAGACTCACGTCCATCGAGTCAGTGATGCCATTCCACCATCTCATCCTCTGTTGTCCCCTTCTCCTCCTGTCCCCAATCCCTCCCAGCACCAGAGTCTTTTCCAATGAGTCAACTCTTTGCATGAAGTGACCCAAGCATTGGAGTTTCAGCTTTAGCATCATTCCTTCCAAAGAAATCCCAGGGCTGATCTCCTTGTTTATTGGAGTATAATTGCTGTGTTCACTTCTAGCGTACAACAAAGTGAATCAGCTCTGTGTATACATTTATCCTCTTCCTCCCCCTCATCCTACCACTCTAGGTCATCACAGAGCACTAAGCTGAGTTCCCTGTGTTATCCAGCATCTTCCCAATAGCTATCTATTTTAAACATGGCAGTGTCTATATGTCAGCGCTACTCTTCCAATTCATCCCATCTTCCCCTCCCCCCTGCCCTTCTGGATCCACATATCTGTTCCCTTTGTCTGCATCTCTGTTCTGCTCTGCAAATAGATGCATCTGTACCATTCCCAAACTTTGCTAAACCATCTATTTGTATGAACCTATTTCTCTTCCACTTCTATCTTACTTTTCTCTTCTCTGATTTCCTCCCAAGTGCCAGCAATACTTGACTCTTAGGAGAAGGCAGGGTGCTGTCTCAGAAAAATTGAAGACAAAGCATATAGCTTTCTAGGGCATGTGCTGTGAGGGGCTGTGGGCGAGTGATCCATTTAGGAAATGATCTCATCCAATGAAATCATTGTCATCTTTTAGATTAGTCGTCATCTTGGGAAGCACAGACTCCAGCACCCAGCAGGGATTGTGTGTTTGATTGATTGATGGCATTAATCGTCATGATTCTTTAGCCAACCCTGTAACCATTCTCTTTGCCACATGACTTGCAGTGCTTCTCCTGAGATAGGAATGTTTCACTCTGAGTTGGCCATGTATCTTGTGCTAGACATAAGAATGTTAGCTGATAGAACTAATAGAAACTGAAAAAAAACAAAAACAAAAACCAGAAAACCATTAGACATTTCTGCTTCTTCTTTAGTCCCGCTGTCTTTTCATGAGAACCTGCCTGGACAGAGCTGAGGCATTTGAAATAGCCTCAAAACCATCCTAGATCAGTTGTGTAAGGTCCTGTCAACCTAGGCCAGAATATTGGAGTGGGTAGCCTTTCCCTTCTCCAGGAGATCTTCCCAATCGAAGGACTGAACCCAGGTCTCCCACGTTGCAGGCGATTCTTTATTAGCTGAGCCACAAGGGAAGCCCATAAACATGTCAGGAGGTCTAAATGAGACCAGGAGATTGTGCATCTAGGCCAGCCTAAATCACCCAACTGAAGATTCATGAGCCAAATGAATATGCATAGTTTTAAGTTACTGAAAGTTGGAACAGTTTGTTACTCAGTATTATTGTAGACATACATAACTTACATTGAATATGAGACGGATAGGCTCATGGAACCTTGTGTAGAATCTTTCTAACGTATAACATTTATTATGTTGTACCTAAATGGCGCTATATTAGTTAAGCCCTGACTATCTCATCAGCCACATCCCTTTTTCTCCCTATACTCTAAAACTACTTCTCTCAAATTTGTACTTATAATTATGAATATAGCATACTATAAGTCTTAGGCTTTGTTGCCTGGAAAGACCACTTGCATTGAATTAAATTTCCACTTGTTCCTTGGTTCTTATTTTAGGAATCATTTTTTTTTTTTTCTTGGAAAGCCTATGTAGACCCTGTAAGAGAAGTTTAGGTAACTCTCCTCTGGGTTACCTAACACAGCACTTCATGGTTTCACTTTCCTTGGTTCTTATCATATGTTGGTGTCATTGCCTGTTTCCTGGCTTCACTGGGATCCATGTTCTTAGAGAGCTAAAGACTTTTATTTTGTGTTTTATGAACCATTGCCTTTTCAGTATGAAGCTCAGTGTCTGGCACACAATTTGTGCTCAACTGATAGATGTCAAAGGAATAAATGAAAAGATGTTGAATTCATGGGCAAATGGAGGAAATGATGGTATTGTGAAGGTCCATGTCCCGGGACAAAGATAAAAAGTGAAATTGACAGGAAAGAAAATGTTAGGCTCTTCTGCAAATTGGTAATGTTCAAGCGACACAGAATAGTCTCCCACTCTCCAGACCTTTTCTATAGGTTTCAGGCAAAGATCAGATACCGTTCAGATTACTAAACTAAAAGAGTTCTTGTTTTATAAGCAAGGGAAAAAAAATATAAGTAAATCACCTTTGGGGGCAGAGTGGCATCTGCCAATTAAGCAACGTGGATGGGGCTTTACTTCTTTCCTAAGTAAATTAAAGAAAATGAGAAAGTAAGACCTCATTTAGAACTTCTTTTACAGTTGCTTCCAAATTTTGGATATTTTAGACATTGAATTTACAGATTAAAATAAAAAACAAAATGCAAACAAATTGAGGAACACAAACCTTTTGCACTAAGGACTTTTTTCCTATGTTACCAGGAAAATTAATGAGTGTGTGATTTGGGCATGCATAATCTTATGGTCATAAGATTTTAGATGAGGGGAAACTTCAGGATTTTCTAACCAGTCTTATTTAACCCAGTGTGTTTGCAAATGAATGGGACACACGTTTGAGGTCTTAAGTCTATTCTGACTCACTTGGGCTCCAGCAATTAGAATTCAGCTCCTTGGAGTCTGAGTCTTTCCTTTGGACTTCCTACACTTTTATTTTCTTGATAATGTAGATCATTAAAATGTGAATTTTAACCCGCTGTTTTTTTCTTATTTACAGAGGATAATTATTTTGCAATGCTGTGTCGGTTTCTGCTATACAACAACCTGAAGCAGCTGTGAGTGTGCATATATGCCCTCCCTCTTGAGCCTCTCTCCCACCAAGCCCCTGATCCCACCCACTCCCCAGTCCCATCCCTCTAGGTCATTACAGAGCACCAGGCTGAGTTCCCTGGGTTATACTCTATTTTACACTACCCTGTAGTGTATATAGATACATCAGTGCTATTCTCCCAGTTCATACCCCTCCTTCTGCCTCCACTGTGTCCACAGTTCATTCTCTACATCGGTGTCTCTATTCCTGCCCTGCAAATGAGATTATCAGTACCATTTTTCTAGATTCCATATATATGATTGCTTACCCTTTCTTACCTTACAAATAAAAATAATTCCCCAAAGCTCTGATTGCCTAAGTTAACCCAAATGATAGTGAGAAAGGTAAAATCTGGCCCTGAAAATTTGCAGCTTTCAGTGTTTTTTTTTTTTTTTTTTTTTTTTACCACAATGCACTCTCTTTGACCCCTTTCCTCACACATTCCATTGTGTTGTGCAGAATCTGCATGGCTGGAATGAATACAAGTGGAAGGGGAAGTTAAATCCATCTAAACTTTAAAATGTAAGGGAGATTTAACATTCTTATGTCCTCTGGAATGCTATGGCACATTCATGGCTCATGTAGTCAGCAAACTAAAGGTCGGGCTTTCACTGGCATTCAGCATAAAGTATGTTGTAATGTTGACAGGCTATATTTTTACAGTGGTGCTAAAAGATTAAAATAAATATATACCAATGTCGATCCTAACAAATGTGTGCACTGCAGCTAATAGAGGTAACATCAATTTTCAAGTCTGTAATTGTTTATCCATATGTTGCAAATGGTAGTTTTTCCAAAATATAATAATTTGGCACTTTGTTCTGTAGATTTTTTTTTTGGAGAAGGAGAAAATAAAATTAATACTGGAAGATCTTGATTTCTAGACTATATTACTGCAGGAAAAAATTAGGATCCGGGTTTTCGATCAGCTTTTCAACCAGTTGTTTGGGAATTCCATCTCTACAAGTCTTTCTGTGTAGCAATTTTTGCTCCTCTAAATACTAAAGGAATAAATACCCCGTGCTCTCTAAGTTTTCACATGTCACGTGTCACAAGTCTAAGGTCTTTGAATCTGTAGGATAATGTATTACTTGTACTCTAGTTCTGTGCCCACATTTCTCTTGTCCCTGTGCTGCAAGGACCCCCAAATCTCCTGCCAACAGGGCTCAATGACTATTCCTCTTTCTGCTCACATCCCCAAGCTAATGATGTGGTTCACACACATCGCTTGAGAAGAATTGCCCCTGTGAGGGAAGAATTTTCTTTCTCAAGATGGTAGTTCTTTGATTCAGCCTGTATGAACATCTCAGCACTTAAAAGGTTGTGCTGTTATTTCTAGGCTAGAGATCTTTCAGATGAGGTTGTTGATAAGAAGCATATCCAGTAGTTAGTCAGTGCAAGTCCATTGGATCTGGCTCCCCACGTATATGCTCTGTGTTTCACCGCTGTGCACATGTCCTCCCCTCCTCTCAATGTCCTACCTCTCTGGGGGACCCTCTAGAGGAGCTGCCAGCCTTCAGCTTCCCTCCTTTGCATTGACTCTTAAGTGTATTGATCAAGGACCATTCTTCTTTCCAAGCAGCTGAACTTAGTTCATGTACATTTTACCCCTAGTATCCTTCAAGAGCCCAAGAGCCCTTCTCAAGAGCTCCTGAGATCCTTATCTGATCTCCTATATGATGATTTTTTTTCCCTAGGTGAAGTATTTACACTGACACTTTAATAATGAGCTAGAGGACTTTGGCAGTCTAGTGGTTGACTCAGCACTTTCACTGCAGGGAGCATGAATTCAAGTCTTGGTTAGGGAACTAAGATCTCACATGCCTTACAGATGGGCCCAAAAATTATATATGCAAACTTAATGATGTGTGGAAGCTAATGTTTAAACTACATATATACACATGATTGTAGGAGAGGGCTATGTAGCCAGCATAAAGGTAGTCTATCATTTGATAAGTACCTTAGGCTTCAGACTTATCAAGAGATTTTAAAGTTACCATCTAGGGAACTAACTCATACTGTTTATAACAGTCTTTTCTGAGACTACTTTTCCTATTTAACATCCTAAAGATTTTCCTCCTTTCTAATTTTCTGTCTATATTTCTACCCATATTCAATGGCAGTAGGCACTTTGTTTGCTTTTACTCAGAGTGATACCGCCCTGAAATGTCTTTCCTGGATTTTCTGCTTACTAAAATTTATTCAAATGGCAGGGCTCAGGGCAGATGTCCCAGGAGGAATGAGCAAACACTCCCTTATGTTTCAATCAGAAGTAAGCATTTTGTACTCTGAGCACCCACTGCCAGCTTCTCACATTGCTGAGTTCATTTATCGTGTTGTGGCCTATTTGTGTTGGGCATATAAAATACATGTGTCTGTTTATTTTTAATATTTAATAGTGTTTATTCAGTACTGTTTGTTTTTGTGCCAACAAATTAGGCAGAAGGAAAATCGCTCTTACTCCCTAACTTTCGCGTGTTGAACGCAAAACCACAGTCACTAACTCAGAAGCCCAGGAACGCGCTTTCATCAGCAAAGGTTTCAGACTCCTCCAGCTACTTGATACCTTCTCAAGTGTTCTGTCCCTGTCTCAGTTACTCCAGGAGACCAAAGATAAAGAATTTTGAATAGACAAAGTAATGGAGAAATCACCCATGGGGATCACCTATTAAATTGTTTTCATCATAACCTGAAATGTAAAGAATACAGGAAGGTAATATATCTTTATGGAATCCAGGTGAATTTAGATAGATTGGTTGCTGATTTCTGAAAAATATTTGCTTACAAGCAATATCAGAGTAAAGAAATAAAGTATTTGTCACAAGGATGCTGTGAGGAGGCAACCTGGGTTTCACTAACGACAAATCTTGGACTAATAAAGGAAAGCTTTGCAAGCAGCAGTATCAACTTTCCTGCAGCAAGTTGTTGTAGCATTTATAACATGTTTAGTCAGCTCTTGTTAAATGGCTTCAGGAATGATAAGAGATGTCCTTTGATGGAAGATGTGGCTTCATAGGTATCATTTCATATCTGACTTTCAGAACATGAATGAATGTTGACACCACAGAAGGAAATAAAAGGGGAAAATTATCCTAATTTATAAAATGAGATAATAATACCTACATTGTAGAGCTGTGATAATGAAATAATATATAAACCGCTTAGCTTTGCATTTAGGGCAAATCATTTTCCACACATGTTAGGTCTCCTAATAATGGTAGTAATTATTCACCACTTACTATTGCAGGTGTTCTAAGGACTTCATGCGGCTTAGCGCATTTCATCCTCTTGACAAACCCTATCATGTTCTCAAAACGCCAAATATAATATAGAAGCTTAGCACAACCTTTGCCAGCTGATTGCTAAAGTGATACACATAAAATACCCTTCCATAATTTAGTTCTCAAAGATAAGTTCATAGGGTCAAACATCTTCTACTACTGTGGCTAGAAAATATTACCTCTATTATGAAAAGTATGATTGCATAACAATTTCTTTATGATTGCTTTACAGTTATAAAGCTATTACATACACATCTCATTTGATCTCCTACTTAATAGTTTCTATTAAGTGGGAAAAGTAGTTATTATTATCACTTTTACATCTATAGAAACTGAAACTTAGAAAGATTAAACAACCTGCATTATCATGAATTAGAATTAAAGAGACATTACACTTGGTAATTCAACTATACTCCAATAAAAATGTTAAAAAAAGTTCAGTGCCTTTTCTCTGAATTCTAGTTTAATATTTCAAGTCTCATATCTATCATCCCCCAGGCCCCACCATAAGTGCAGTTAGGATACTCTGGGTTACCTTACCACAAGGACTCACAATCCGATGGGGCACTAATTCTACTCAGAGACGGCTAGAGATGACTTCCTGCTCCTAAGATCCATATTCTCTTCCTGGACACACTTGAAGACCATGTTTTCCGAACTCCCTTGCAGTCAGGTATGGCCATGGTCATGAGTTCCAGTCAATGGAATGTGAATAGAATGGCCATGTATCATCTCCAGTTCCCTTTTGCTCTCTACTATCTGGGTTCAGATGACTACAGGGAAGAAAATTAAATTTTGTGCCCAGGAGCACCTATGCAGAGACTGGCAGCTTCTCTTCCCAGATGGCTCAGTGGTAAAGAATTCTCCTGCCGGTGCAGGAGACGCAGGGGATGTGGGTTCGATCCCTGGGTTGGAAAGATCCCTTGGAGGAGGAAATGGCTACCCACAACAGTATGCTTGCTGGGAAAATTCCATGGACAGAGGAGCCCAGTGGGCTACAGTCCATGGGGTCCCAAACAGTCAGACACTGAGAATACATGCATGCATGTCACTCTGTTCTCAACCAAAAAATATCACAAGATGTTTAGTGGAACACTATGTCTACAAGATAATGACAGTTTTTATGAGACAAAAAGTTCCATGGTCACATGCTCTTGGGCAATTTTGAGTCATAGAATATATAATTGGATCATTTGTGGCAGGACTTCTCAGAGCTTTAATTTACTGCACCAGTGAGCTTTGTGCAGAGGGCAGCACAGAGTTTTCAGAATTTTCCAAAGTCATTTGTCACAGGCAACCAGTGTTCCAGCAAACATATGTTGGCTCCACTGCACCATACTAAGCCTTATCTCCGATTCATACAGAACTTCTCTGTGAGTTTGGTGAGAAAAGAATGTGACAGCTCTCTTCTCATCTCTGACAACAAATAACAAACTGCCTCTAAGCTAGTTACTGGGCTTCCCAGGTGGCACTAGTGGTAGAGAACCCGCCTGCTAATGCAGGAAAGACCTAAGACACATGGGTTCAATCTCTTCGGGAAGATCCCCTGGAGGAGAGCATGGCAACCCACTGCAGTATTCTTGCCTGGAGTATTCATGGACAGAGGAGCCTGGCGGGCTACAGTGCATAAGATCACAAAGAGTTGGACATGACTGAAGTGACTTAGCACGCATGCAAGCTAGTTCCTAGTTATTTGTTTGGACTTTAACTTTCCCATCTACAAAATACGGCTGTCCTCTGAGGATTTCATTCCCTGCAGTAAGTGTCAGCTGCACGAAGAAGCGGAAGCTATACTGCGCATCAGTATGGCTAAGGGGCATGGCTGGCTCTGGCCCTAAGGAGCTGGCAAATCCAGACCAGTTCATGAGAAT
Source organism: Bison bison bison (assembly GCF_000754665.1). NCBI lineage: Eukaryota > Metazoa > Chordata > Mammalia > Artiodactyla > Bovidae > Bison > Bison bison. The sequence goes on from NW_011494640.1 coordinate 9,088,339, forward strand.
CTTCCAGGTCTTGGTGGTTTTATCTGAAAGATAATACAGCTGAACTCCATCATCTAGTCCAGAGAACCTTTCTATATAGGCTAAAGGTATATGGTTTTACCAAGACTAGCACTAAAAAATGAAATAATAAAATATACAAAGCTGGTGAGTTAACCTCAGATAAAAGTGAGACTGCAAATATTTGGAATAATGTTGCCTGTAGAATTGGATGGTGGCCCCTTTTCTCTGAGAAGGAGGGAAGAGAAGGGTGAGAGAAATAAAAAAATAGGTGTGTAAGTAAAAGGGGAATAGTCAAGCTGCTGTTATTAGAAGTGTACTGGAAACTTTAGATATTAAGCTTCTCTTTATCTCTCTATAAAGTCACAAATTTTATAACATGAAGAGAGAAAATAAGAGTAATACTTTCAGATTGATTTTAAAAACCCTAAAGCAATTAAAGAATTTATCATCAATTCAAATAAATTGGTGGAGGAAAACCAAATCCCAACAAATCAAGGTCTAAAATACAAGTTGTGTGTATGCATGCTAAGTTGCTTCAGTCCTATCAGACTCTTTGTGACCCTGTGGACTGTAGCCTGTCAGGCTCCTCTATCCATGGGGTTCTATGGCAAGAATACAGGAGTGGGTTGCCATTCCTCTTTCAGGGGAACTTCCCAACTCAGGGACTGAACCTGTGTCTCTTATGTCTCCTGCACTGGCAGGCAGGTTCTTTACCACTAGTGCTTCCTGGGGAGTCCCCAAAATATAAGCTAATAAAATGCAAATATTGTTTGATGCCCTGATTAGTAGTTTACAGAATGGATATTGTTTTCTGATTATCAGAATAGTACATGCTTATTTGTCTTCTCTTGAGAGTCCTTTGGACTGCAAGGAGATCCAACCAGTCCATCCTAAAGGAGATTAGTCCAGGGTGTTCATTGGAAGGACAGATATTGAAGCTGAAACTCTAATACTTTGGCCACCTGATGTGAAGAGCTAACTCATTTGAAAAGACCCTGATGCTTGGAAAGAGAGGGCAGGAGGAGAAGGGGATGACAGAGGATGAGATAGATGGTTGGATGGCATCGCCGAGTCAATGGACATGAGTTTGGGTAAATTCCAGGAGTTAGTGATGGACAGGGAGGCCTGGCATGCTGTGGTTCATGGGGTTGCAGAGTTGGACACAACTGAGCAACTGAACTGAACTGAACATGCTTATTAAAAAATTAGATAATAAAAAAATTAAGAAAATGAAATCATCTGTATTCCCATGAATAGCCAATGTTTCTATATAGCATATTACAAAGCAGAGACATGACTTTGCCAACAAAGATCCATCTAGTCAAGGCTATGATTTTTCCAGTGGTCATGTATGGATGTGAAATTTGGACTGTGAAGAAAGCTGAGTGCCGAAGAATTGATGCTTTTGAACTGTGGTGTTGGAGAAGACTCTTGAGAGTCCCTTGGACTGCAAGGACATCCAATCAGTCCATTCTAAAGGAGATCAGTCCTGGGTGATCTTTGGAAGGACTAATGTTAAAGCTGAAACTCCAGTACTTTGGCCACCTCATGCGAAGAGTTTACTCATTGGAAGAGACTCTGATGCTGGGAGGGATTGGGGGCAGGAGGAGAAGGGGACGACAGAGGATGAAATGGCTGGATGGCATCACTGACTTTATGGATGTGAGTTTGAGTAAACTACAGGAGTTGGTGATGGACAGGGAGGCCTGGCGTGCTGCAATTCATGGGGTCACAAAGAGTTGGACACGACTGAGTGACTGAACTGAACTGAACTGATAAACCCTTATATTTAGTGTGCCTACTCGTAAGTGTATTTTATATGGGTATTCCACTCATAAGAACATTTTAAAATTACACTACAATGGGATCATACTATGTATAGGGTTTAATAACAGACTTTATTCGCTTAATATATCATATAGAATTTTTCATATCAACCAATGTGGATTTGTTAAGTAGTTTTCTTTAGCTAATTATTTAATGAGACTTTAATCAGTTATCAACATGGTTTAATACCTTTCTGTAAATTTACTGAGTGTTTACATTTCTTCTGCAAAAAGATTTGTTTTATGTTAATTTAAGCTTAATTAGATCTTATTTGTTTATTTTTGTTTTTATTTTCATTATTCTAGGAGCTGGATCAAAAAAGATCTCTCTGCAATTAATGTCAAAGAGTGTTCTGCCTATGTTTTCCTCTAAGAGTTTTATAGTGTCTGGCATTGCATTTAGTTATTTAGCCCGTTTTGAGTTTACTTTTGTGTATGGTGTTAGGGAGTGGTCTAATTTCACTGTTTTGCATGTAGGTATCCAGTTTTCCCAGCACCACTTATTGAAAAGACTTTTTCTCCATTGTATGTTCTTGCCTATTTTGCCATAGATTTTTTAAAACTGAGGTACAATTGACATCCAATACCAGGTGTACAACATGATTCATTATTTATATATATTGCAAAATGATCACTACAATAAGTCTTTAACATCTAGTCTCATACATCACATGATTTCATAAACTAATCAGATAGAATTCTTTTTTAAAGAGCAAAGACTGGGGCTGGGAGGAAGAGGTATGATGAGCAAGCACAAGATTTTCTTTGACATATGCAGTGGGTAGGCCAAAGATGGTTCAAAGCTAAGGGTAGTCACACATTAAATAATTGTGTCTTTGTCATATTTGTACAGATTCATAGAATTCTGTCTAGATCACATCAAGTTGTGGAACTATAACTGTCTTCTTTCAAATGACCAGGCATTGGTATTTATTCCCATCTTTTATTTAAGGGAAGGATTGCAGTGTTCTGAAGCACAGCTTGGGAAGAAATAAGGCAAAAGATAAGGAGAGATATTAATAGCTAGCATTTATTAAGTGATTACTACATTCTATGACACAGTGTGGTAAGCACTGTATATCCTAAAACAGCACAACTTTAAGTCAGCATTTGTTTCTAGCCCAGCTTTCCAGGGAGGAAACAAATAATCAGATAACCGGAACTTTAATCAACTTGTCTCAAAATACATAACTAACAAGTAGTGGTCTCTAGCTCCATCTTATAGAATATAGGCAAATTAAGGTAATGGAAGAATAAAAGCAACTATTGTAAAATATCCACAAAAAATTCAGTGAAGAAAACCAGTACTCTTTCTAGTACACAGCAAGTGTTCAACATTTTTCCCTTTCTGAAGAGTTTCCTTAATCATTACTAGTGTTAATCTATTTTATAATTTTAATATTTAATTTTATTTCATGTTATGGCTGATATTGAGTTTATTTTTATTTGGCTATATTTTATGAAGAATTGGAAGCCACCTTAAATTATCTTTGTAATAACAAAGGGATCATAAACAAATACACAAATCTTAATATGTGAATCACTTTTTACAGCCTCATTCAGAAGTGTTTAGTATTGTATTTTTTATAATTTATATATTCCCTGGCAACCTTTGTTGAAAATGTATTGTAAATCAAGAGGAATCTACTTAAGGTACTTCCTTGGAATTTCTGATAAAAATCCACAGGATGTTCAATTCCCTATTGGGATAGAAACTCATGTTATTCATAATCACATATTTGAATGTAATCAGGTCAATATGTAAATGACTTTGAATGTGATCCATTGTGTCTGTATTTCCCTTCAAAGGTTCAGCAAAGTCTGTTTCCTCCAGGGACAGTCTAGTCAATATCTGTGCCTTGCACAAGCCAGGAATGTGACATTTAGGGAGCTGAGTGCCACGGAAGAGTGGATTCCTATCTCATTTGCACACTGCACAAAGATTAGCAGTCATAGTGAGGATGACACCAGCATGAAAAATCCTTCCTACTGACCATAGGCTGGACTTGCTGTTCTACCAGTTGATTACAACTTATTTCTGAGCAATACCCCCCTGCAATTACCTGATTAGCAATCCCAATTGCTTTCCCCTGTTTCAAAGACCTTGATTAAACGATATCCCCTCCTGATTACTTTATCAAGTCTGGCTACTATGGATTATTGACAGTTCTATGTTAACTAACTGTGTTTCTTTGGCAACCTGCCAGGCAAATGGGAAAGCAGCTGTTTCTTGAGATGGGGAGAAGGGAAATGTCAATTGATACAGTCCTTTTGGCTTTTGCACGCTGACAGACCATTAGCTGACCTTGAAATTGTTTTGGTGGTGGTTAGAGTGTTTGACATCCCTTTGGACTACCAAAGATTGACAACCAGATAGTAGAGGGTTTAGAACTCTGATACAAAACTCCATTCCTTTATAGCTTGTAGAAAGCAGGTGTATGGTGTGCTGTTTGTAGAGGAGGAAATACATCATGTTAGCCTATTTCTCACAGAGTTCTGACTGCATGGACTGTCCAGAGCCTCAAGGTTTAAATTTGACTTTTGCCATTCTTCCTTGTGCTGATATCATGTGTAAGGGCTGCTGAACAGGCTGACTTTCATCAAATAGCTCCGTATAGTGAGAATGGTGATCTTTTTGTATATCTCACTTACAAACCCATGGAGGCTTTGATGCAGGGCCACAGATGATTTAAACACAGTCATCTTCTCACCATGATCTTCAAATACAGATTATTCCATTTTAGTTATTTTTCTTCTTTTTCAAAATATTAATTTCCCTTTTATATCCTGTGTTTGTTTGTTCTTTTTTTTTTATTTATTTTAACTGTCCTTAAATCTGAATCTTAGAGAAAATCAGTAGGCAAAATGTTGGGAGAGAAGGCTTGAGATGAGTGAGTATTACTTAAACAAACAATGATGTTTACCTTTTCCTTTTTACTTAATTCCAGTTACATTTTTTTCTCCTTTCCTTTTTAACAAGCTTCAATTTAGAAGAGTTTTCAGTTCAGTTCAGTTCAGTCACTCAGTCCTGTCTGGTTCTTTGTGGCCCCATGGACTGCCGCTCTCCAGGTTTCCCTGTCCATCACCAGCTCCCAGATCTTACACAAACTCATGTCCATTGAGTCAGTGAGTCTATCCAACATATCATCCTCTGTCATCCTCTGTCATCCTCTTCTCCTCCTGCCTTCAATCTTTCCCAGCATCAGGGTCTTTTTCAGTGAGGCAGTTCTTTGCATCAGATGGCCAAAGTATTAGAGTTTCAGCTTCAGCATCAGTCCTCCAATGAATATTCAGGACTGATTTCCTTTAAGACTGACTGGTTTGATCTCCTTGCAGCTCAAGGGACTCTCAAGAGTCTTCTCCAGCACCACAGTTCAAAAGCATCAATTCTTCAGCACTCAGCTTTCTTTATGGTCCAACTCTCACATCCATATGTGACTACTGGAAAAACTATGACTTTGACTATATGCACCTCTGTTGGCAAAGTAATGTCTCTGGTTTTGGATTTAGAAAATTATTGTGCTGTTAGTACAGAGAGCTGTTTTCCCCACACCAGGTATGGAATACTTATTACACTTAAACCCCAAATGATAAATTATCACTAACTAAAGTGCATAGATTATTCAGAATGTCCTTAGTTTTTATGTCCTATTTCTGTCCCAGGATTTTGTCCAAGATACCACATTCTATTTAGTCTTCATGTCTCCTTATGTTCCTCTTGACTGGGAGAGTTTCTCAGACTTACTTTGTTTTTTAAGAGGTGACAGTGTTGAGACCTCCTAGTCAGGTATTTTACAGACTGTCCCTACATGAAAAGAGAAATTTTACAGTGGAGGAACCTGAAAAACACTACCTCAAATCTGCTGATCTAGGTCAACATCAACAGTCAGAAGTCATGTTGATAGTATGCACGTACCCTTGTTATGATTTATTGAGAATGACACTTTACTTCTGTGGTTTTATTCCCCCAAATCCATCTCCATAATCTAATCATGAGAAAAATATCAGATAAATCCCAACTGAGAGACCGTCTACAAAACACCTGACTGATACATCTCAAAACTGTCAAAACCAACTAGTGATAGTACAAAGAAGAATTTCAATGTTTACGTAGTTATTTCATTCTCAGTATAAAGTCGTGAATATTTATTTTACACTTTCAGTTATAGTTTAATACTACTTTATTTTGTTATTTAGATTGATGCAAATTTGAGCTCTTCCAGTTGATTCTTGTATCCCTGTGACAAGTCCTATCATTATTACTGTCTTTTGGGGGGCACCGAGGGTATTTTATTAACTCTAAAACCTTTTTCTAATTGTGATAAAATCGTGAAATTTACCACCTTAACCATTTATAAGTATACTGTTTAGTATTGTTGTGCAATTAATCTGAAAAGTTTCTTATTTTGCAAAACTGAAACTCTATACTCATTAAACAACTGCTCCCTCTTCCTTCTCTCTCTAGCCCCCTGGAGATCACCATTCTAGTTTCTGTTGCCATGAATTTATCTACTCTAAACACATCATATCAATGGTATCAAAGAGTATTTATCTTTTTGTGACCAGTTTCCTTAACTCAGTCTAGTATCCTCCCAGTTTCTTTATGTTGTATTATGAATTACAGCACTATGAATAAGAATGTACAAATTTCTCTTCCAGATCCTACTTTCAGTTAGTTTGGATATATGCCCAAAAGTGAAATTGCTAGACTTTATAATTCTATTTTCTATTTTTTGAGGAACTGACACTGTTTTCCAGAGGGGCTAAACCATTTTACTTTCTTATTAATAGTATATGAGAAGGTCTAACTTTTCTACATCCTTGCCAAACTCATTACTTTCTATTTTCTTTTTTGATAGTAGCCATCCTAATGGGTATGAGATGATACTTCATTGTCATTCTGATTTGCATTTTGCTAATAATTAGTAATTTGAGCATTTCATATGCTTGTTGGACATTTGTATATTTTCTTTGTAGAAATGTCTGTTCAAGTCCTTTTCCCAATTTTAAGACAGGTTATTTGTTTTTTGTTGTTGTTGACTTGTGCAGTTCTTTATATATCCTGGGTATTAACCTGTTGTCAGATATATGGCCTCAGTATTTTCTTCCATTCCACAAGTTATCTTTTTACTCTGTTGATCGTTTGGTGCAGAGTAGTTTTGGCACCCCGCTCCAGTACTCTTGCCTGGAAAATCTCATGGACGGAGGAGCCTGATGCGCTGCAGTCCATGAGGTCGCTAAGAGTTGGACATGACTGAGCGACTTCACTTTCACTTTTCACTTTCATGTATTGTAGAAGGAAATGGCAACCCACTCCAGTGTTCTTGCCTGGAGAATCTCAGGGACAGGGGAGACTGTTGGGCTGCATAGTCCAGTCTATGGGGTCGCACAGAGTTGGACACGACTGAAGCGACTTAGCAGCAGCAGCAGTTTTAAATTTTTATGTAATCCAATATATCTATTTTTATTTTTATTGTTTGTGCTTTTGGTATCATGCCCAAGAAATCAAATCATGTGAAGCTTTCCCCTTACCTTTCTTTCTAAGCCTTATAGCTTTGTAAAATGTAAAATCCCTTTTTTATAGTTTTAGCTTTTACATTGAAGTTTTGACCATTTTTAGTTTACTGTTGCATATAGTGTAAAATACTTGACCAGCTTCATGCTTTCATGTGTGGATATCCAGTTTTTCCAATGCTATTTGTTAAAAAGACTGTTCTTTCCTCATTAAATCACATTGGCACCCTTCTCAAAATCATTTGACCAGGTCTGTGAGAGTTTATTTCTAGGCTCTTTTCCCTTTTCCTTTGGTCTATATATTTGTCTTTGGGCCAGTACCACACTGTTTTGATAACTGTAGCCTTCTTATGTTTTGAAATCAGAAAATTCAGCTTTGTTCTTTGTTTTTATTGAGATTTTTTGGGGTATTTGGGTTCCTGTGAGATTCCATATGAGTTGTAGAATGAATTTTTCCATTTCTACAAAAAATGCCATTAGAATTTTCATAAGTATTGCTTTAAATTGTAGCTAACTTTGATTGTATTTACATCTTAACAATATTAAATTTTCCAGTCCATTAACATGTAATATCTTTCCATTTATTTGTGTCTACTTTAATTTATTTCAGCAACATTTTGTAGCTTTAAGTGCGAAGTCTTTTGTCTCCTTCATAAGGTTTATTCCTAAACATTTTACTCTTCTGATGCTATTGTAAATTGAATTGTTTTCTTAATTTCTTTTTGGATTGTTCATTGCTAGTATATAGAAACACGCTAATTTTTGTGTTTAGTAACTTTTAAGTCTAATTTAACTCATAGTTTCAGAAAACGTGCACAATCTTTTAGGACTCTTCTTGGTACCTAACAGTTTGCCTGAAGAGGAATCTATAACCTAAGTATTTTGAGTTCAGGTTTCTTTCACTCACAGATGTGACTCAGTATCTAATTTATTTAAGTCAATTCTGACTTAATGGCTTTCTCTTTTACCATCTTGCCTCTACTCTCAGTAAAGTGGAAATGCTTATCCTGGTAATGGGAAAGAAAGAAACTAGTGGGTAAGTCTCATCTCATCATGCAGATTCCCTGAGATCCTGATAGTGTCATTGCTATTGATAGGGAACCTTGTACCACTCAAGCTAATAAGAACTTACTCAGTTGTTAAGAACATGGTTTTGAGATTAGAAAAATCTGGTTTACTCTAGATCCAAAATTTACTAGCCATGAAAAGTTGCTGAATTTCTCACTACCACTGAACCTCAAACATGGAACAAGACTGGTTCCAAATAGGAAAGTAGTACATCAAGGCTATATATTGTCACCCTGCTTATTTAACTTATATGCAGAGTACATCATGAGAAACATTGGGCTGGAGGAAGCACAAGCTGGAATCAAGATTGCCGGGAGAAATATCAATAACCTCAGATATGCAGATGACATCACCCTTATGGCAGAAAGTGAAGAAGAACTGAAGAGCCTC
>NW_011494640.1:9097236-9107306 GCF_000754665.1 Bison bison bison
GAGTGAAAAAGTTGGCTTAAAGCTCAACATTCAGAAAACTAAGATCATGGTATCCGGTCCCATCACTTCATGGCAAACAGATGGGGAAACAGTGGAAACAGTGACAGACTTTATCTTTTTGGGCTCCAAAATCACTGCAGATGGTGACTGCAGCCATGAAATTAAAAGACGCTTACTCCTTGGGAGGAAAGTTATGACCAATCTAGATAGCATATTAAAAAGCAGAAACATTACTTTGCCAACAAAGGTCCGTCTAGTCAAGGCTATGGTTTTTTCACTGGTCATGTATGGATGTGAGAGTTGGACTATAAAGAAAGCTGAGCACCGAAGAATTGATGCTTTTGAACTGTGGTGTTGGAGAAGACTCTTGAGAGTCCTTTGGTTGCAAGGAACTCCAACCAGTCCATCCTAAAGGAGATCAGTCCTGGGTGTTCATTGGAAGGACTGATGTTGAAGCTGAAACTCCAATACTCTGGCCACCTGATGTGAAGAGCTACTCATTCGAAAAGACCCTGATGCTGGGTATGATTGAGGGCAGGAGAAGAAGGGGACGGCAGAGGATGAGATGGTTAGATGGTATCACCAACTCAATGGACATGAGTTTGTGTGGGCTCCCAGAGTTGGTGATGTACAGGGAGGCCTGGTGTGCTGCAGGTCATGGGGTCACAAAGAGTCGGACATGACTGTGTGACTGAACTGAACTGAATGGAACTGAACCTCAATATACTTATATTTTTACTCCTAAAATTCTTATGTGTGCGAATCATTGAACATACATAAAGTATTTAGTGTAAGTACCTGTATGTAGTGTACAATGTATTGCATTAGTTACACTCATATTTGTTACCTTGTCAATTGTTAGGTAATAGCACAATGGAATTAGTGTTTAACACTAGAGCTTTTCAATTATTACTGAATGGAATAGAAACACTATTCTCAACTGGAAAATATAGCATTTTTCTTGGGGGAAGGATTTGCACTAGAAAGCATGATGAGATAGCCATATATCTGGTCATATATTTTAATTTGAAAATGGGTTGAGAATGATCAGTTTTGGCTCTACAAGGATAATATATGTGTATCAGGGGGCAGAATGTAATGTGTGATGCAGAATTCATAATCTAAAATGATTAGAAATTCAGATACCAAATTCTACAAACTGGCTTCATTCCAACTCTCCTGAATGTGTGCCTGAATCCAAATAACATCATTAAAGAGAAAAGAACAGCAAAACTGTGAAATGTGCAGTTTAATGAACTTCCCAAATATAGGACCTCAAAAACCAGCTCTAAATGAAATAGATGCACGCATGTTAAGTGAAATTCTATCTTCTAACACTCTGAAAGCCACTTGTCCAGAAGTCCTCCTACATCCAATATGCTTGGAATTTTTCTTAGCAAATGTGTATCACTTGAGACGAAAATAGTTGAAAAGGAAACAAGTGGGTAAAAAAGCAGAATTAGAGAAGTGAACAGATGGCATGTAAGTATAATGATGATCCAATTGTACCATATTATCGATGAACTATCACAGAATCTCAGGGGAGCTTCTGGCCAAACACTTGAACACAATGGAGAAAAGCCCTACTTGTATCTTTCTTCCTTTTATTTTTCACAATTTAATAAAACTGCAAACAAATGCAACAACTTACCAGAAAGTGTAACACAGAACAGCTACTCATGCAACATATTCTTCTTAATGTCTTCCCCTGGAAATTGAAAATGGCCAAGTAGCGCTTGGTCAGAATGGGATATATGGGAAATGATATATTTCCCATAATAATAATAATAAATAACATATGACCCATTCTTGGTCAGAATGGGAAATAAATACTATTTCCACGGAACATACAGGGCTAATCATTGAAAGGCCATACATTTCATTTCCCTCTCACAGTATAGCTTTCTGGTATCTTTTCTAATTTCCTCAAATTGTCGGTGGAAATTGCTTTAAACTACTTTGCTGCCTCTCTCAGATGTTCTCACTGCAAATGAAATAGATGAATCATCTGCAATCATTTAACAGTGTTTAAAAGCACTTGTGTTAGAACTTCACAACATAAATTTGCAATCAGTTTAAGCCCTTTCAACTAGTTTGAACTGCAAGCAGAGATATTTGCAAGGGCCCAAAGATGTTTTATTAGTCTGGACATCAAATTAATTTCAATTCTGTTCAGCAAGTATTTTCAGAACATCTACAGTCACCTTAGAACTGTATGCAACCTCCACATTCTTGCTGCTGCTGCTGCTCCTGCTGCTGCTGCTAAGTCACTTTAGTCGTGTCCGACTCTGTGCGACCCCATAGATGGCAGCCCACCAGGCTCTCCCGTCCCTGGGATTCTCCAGGCAAGAACACTGGAGTGGGTTGCTGTGTCCTTCTCCAATGCATGAAAGTGAAAAGCGAAAGGGAAGTCGCTCAGTCCTGTCTGACTCTTCGCGACCCCACGGACTGCAGTCTACCAGGCTCCTCTGTCCATGGGATTTTCCAGGCAAGAGTACTGGAGTGGGTGCCATCGCCTTCTCCACCACATTCTTGGGGAGTATGCAAATGTCCATGCATGTAGAAATCTGTTGAGTCTGAGCTGTTCACATTACAAGGTATTAGAAGAGAACATTAGTGGCTGGTCACAGCCGAATTCTTAGTTATAAGAATTGGCACAATTCAAATGTCTATTAGATTAAATAAGGACTTTTGAGGACCATCTGTAAAAGCATGGTGTCTCAACGTCAGCACTACTTATGGTTCAGACAGCTTTCTGTTGATGATGGTGGAAGGAACTATCCATTGCTTTGGAGATTATTTATCAATGTTTTTGACCTCTACCCACTACATGCCATCAGCCTGACTTGTGACAACTAACATGTCTCCAGTCTTCTCTAAATGTCTCCTGGAGGCACAACATCACCTCTAGTTGAGATGCTGCTGTAAAAGATACACCCTTTATCCTCAAAGAGTTTTCTACACAATAGAAAAAGAAATAGTACACATATAAAACAGTTAAATCAGTAACAGTTTGAAGAAGATGATTCAATACTAAGCGGCATAGACAAAACATTCAGTAAAACTTAAGAGGTCCTTGAGTCCATTAATCTGGTTTCTTGCTTGGAAGACTTCTGATAGTACCACCAGTTTAATCTTACAACTCTCATACTGTACAGGAGTTTCCCTTCTCATAAAATGTTCATCGATTGTTTTTGTTATTCCCTATTGACTAACAATGACTTATCAGATGGTAGTGTAATTAAAAACATCATAGTACTCTACTGATTCTTGTCAAATTTTCTATTTGTTGTATGATGTCTTGCCTCATTGTTGATTCTCTTCCTATGCTTTTGTTTTTTTTCAGACATTCTAAATTGGGAATCCAAACAAAGCAAATTGGTGGTAGTGCTTATGCTACTCTTTAGTTGGAAATTATAAAGTCAAGTATCTAATATCAAAGGTGATATCCTATGGAGTCTAGAGTTTACTTAAGACAGTATGCACACAGGAAGAAAATAGTGGGTAATCATTGACATCACTGACCTTCAGTAACCATGACTGTCTACCATTCACCCATTAGATATTTATTTAAGACTTATTGTGGAAGACAGTGTCCTTCCCATTTTTGTTGCAATTTAAAGGCAATTTCTCTTTCCCTTAAAAATGGAAACTACAAGATGCTTAGTTCCTTTCTCCCTTGAATATAGAACATGATAGAGTCCCAAGTCTCCAAAAACAAGTCTGCAAGAGTTTGTGAGTATAAGGTTTCTGGAAAAGTCTTAAATCTATAATGAAAAAGAATCTCTTTCTCTTTGGCCATGGTTGTGTAGGGATATATTACCTGGAGCTGTGGCAGCCATCTTGGGGTGATAAGGGGATAGTCATCAGTTCAGTTCAGTCACTCAGTCGTGTCATAGGATAGTCACAGGATGGTAGAAATGCTCTGTGAATGCTAGAAGTGAAACATGAACAGCCTAAGGGTTGTGCTGACGTAATTGAGTGGTTGAATTATTTGATCCTATATCTGTCTGCCTTCATACTTCTTGTCAGGGAAGATTATAAATGTTCTTATTTGAAAAAACCTTAATAAACTGTGAATTACAGCTACAGAATTTCTCAGATAACATTTTCTAATATATTTAATCCACTATATTAAAAAGCATGTGAAGTTTAAAACCAACCAAACAAACAAAAAGAATGACAAATCTTGACCTCAATAAAGGCATTTAACATTATTTGGGACATTCTATTTCTAGAATTTATATTATGTCACTATAATTTTAACATTTAACCTGGCGTGGACAGATAACATAGCATTTTGTTAACCTGATCTTGCCATGTCTGTTATAGATTGAATTGTGTCCCCTCCACCTCTCTAATATGTTGAAATTCTAACCTCTAGTTCCTCAAAATGTGACCTTGTTTGGAGATTAAAGCATTTTCAGAGATAATCAAGTTGAACTGAAGTCACTAGAGTGGACTGTAGTCCAATGTGATTGGTGTCCTTGTTTAAGGGGGAAATTTGGACAGAGACACTCAAGGAAGGAAGACAGTGTGAAAAGATATGGATAAAAGATAGTATGTACAAGCCAAAGAGAGAGATCTGGAAGAGATCCTTTCCTCACAACCTCAGAAGGAACCAACCCTGCTGTCTCCTTGATTTTGAACTTCCAGCCTCCCGAACCGTGAGACAAAAAATTTGTATTATTGAATCCACACCATTTGTGACTCTGTTACAACAGCCCCAGAAAACTGATGTAATGTCCAAATCTGAATTCCTCATATCCTCTCCAAACCTGCTCCCTTAAGTATTCCCCGTCCTAGTTAATTGTTTCAACTCAAATTCTTCCAAAGCTCTGGTAGAAAACCTTGACTACTTCTCCCCTACTCTACTCCAACCATGTTAGCACATTTTTTTGGATCTACTTTAAGTTACTGGACTCTCCCTGTTTCTCACTGTACCCACAGACATTACCATATGTCACTGTTATCTTTTTATTTTCTTAGAGCCAAAACTGTAGAGCTGGTGTCTATTGACATCACTATAGTTCTTTTTTTGCTTGTTTGTTTGTTTTTAAGTTAGAGTACGCACTTTGATCTCATTAAAAGATAACATGGGGGGACTTCCCTTGTGGTCCAGTGGTTAAGACTCTGTGCTTCCACTGCAGAGGGGCACAGATTTGATCCTTGGTTGAGGACCTAAGATCCCATATGTCATATAGTGCATATGAAAAAAAAAAAAAAGATAAAGTGGGTAATATCATGATTCTGTTCAAAACCTCCAGTGACTTCTCTAGGACACAGTTCAGTTCAGTTCAGTTCAGTCGCTCAGTCATGTCCGACTCTTTGTGACCCCAAGGACTGCAGCACGCCAGGCCTCCTTGTCCATTACCAACACCTGGAGTTTACCCAAACTCATGTCCATTGAGTCGGCGGTGCCATCCAACCATCTCATCCTCTGTTGTTCCCTTCTCCTCCTGCCTTCAATCTTTCCTAGCATCAGGGTCTTTGCAAATGAGTCAGTCTTCTTATCGGGTGGCCAAAGTATTGGAGTTTCAGCTTCAGCATCAGTCCTTCCAATGAATATTCAGGACTGATCTCCTTTAGGATGGACTGGTTGGATCTCCTTGCAGTCCAAGGGACTCTCAAGAGTCTTCTCCAACACCACAGTTCAAAAGCATCAATTCTTCAGTGTTCAGCTTTCTTTATAGTCCAACTTTCACATCCATACATGACTACTGGAAAAACCATAGCCTTGACTAGATGGACCTTTGTTGACAAAGTAATGTCTCTGCTTTTTAATATGCTGTCTAGGCAGGTCATAACTTTCCTTCCAAGAAGCAAGTATCTTTTAATTTCATGGCTGCAGTCACCATCTGCAGTAATTTTCGAGCCCCAAAAATAAAGTTTGTCACTGTTTCCCAATCTGTTTACCATGAAGTGGTGGGACCGGATGCCATGATCTTAGTTTTCTGAATGTTGAGTTTTAAGCCAACTTTTTCACTCTCCTCTTTCACTTTCATCAAGAGGCTCTTTAGATTTTCTTCACTTTCTGCCATAAAGGTGGTGTCATCTGCATATCTGAGGTTATTGATTTTTTTCCAGGCAATCTTGATTCCAGCTTGGGCTTCATCCAGCCCAGTGTTTCTTACGATGTACTCTGCTGCTGCTGCTAAGTCGCTTCAGTCGTGTCTGACTCTGTGTGACCCCATAGACAGCAGCCCACCAGGTTCCCCCGTCCCTGGGATTCTCCAGGCAAGAACACTGGAGTGGATTGCCATTTCCTTCTCCAATGCACAAAAGAGAAAAGTGAAAGTGAAGCCACTCAGTCGTGTCCGACTCCTAGCGACCCCATGGACTACAGCCTTCTAGGCTCCTCCGTCCATGGGATTTTCCAGGCAAGAGTACTGGAGTGGGGTGCCATTGCCTTCTCCGATGATGTACTCTGCATATAAGTTAAATATGCAGGGTGAAAATATGCAGCCTTGATGTACTCCTTTTCCAATTTGAAACCAGTCTATTGTTCCATGTCCAGTTCTATCTGTTGCTTCTTGACCTGCATACAGATTTCTCAGGCGGCAGGTCAGATGGTCTGGTATTCCCATCTCTTTCAGAATTTTCCATAGTTTGTTGTGATCTATACAGTCAAAGACTTTGGCATAGTCAATAAAGCAGAAGTAGATGTTTTTCTGGAACTCTCTTGTTTTTTCAATGACCCAACAGATGCTGGCAATTTGATCTCTGGTTCCTCTGCCTTTTCTAAATCTAGCTTGAACATCTGGAAGTTCACGGTTCACATACTATTGAAGCCTGGCTTGGAGAGTTTTGAGCTTTACTTTAGTAACGTGTGAGATGAGTACAATTGTGAGGTAGTTTGAGCATTCTTTGGCATTGCCTTTATTTGGGATTTGAATGAAACTGACCTTTTCCAGTCTTGTGGCCACTGCTGAGTTTTCCAAATTTGCTGGCATATTGAGTGCAGTACTTTCAAAGCATCATCTTTCAGGATTTGAAATAGTTGAACTGGAACTCCATCACCTCCACTAGCTTTGTTCATAGTGATGTTTCCTAAGGCCCACTTGACTTTGCTTTCCAGGATGTCTAGAGTGATTAAACCATTATGATTATCTGGGTCGTGAAGATCTTTTTTGTACACTTCTTCTGTGAGTTCTTGCCACCTCTTCTTAACATCTTCTGCTTCTGTTAAATCCATACCATTTCTGTCCTTTATTGTGTCCATCATTGCATGGAATGTTCCCTTGTTACCTCTAATTTTCTTGAAGAGATCTCTAGCCTTTCCCATTCTGTTGTTTTCCTCTATGTCTTTGCATTGATCACTGAGGAAGGCTTTCTTATCTCTCCTTGCTATTTTTGGAACTCTGTATTCAAATGGGTATATCTTTCTTTTTCTCCTTTGCCTTTTGCTTCTCTTTTTTTCCCACAGCTATCCACCCCTCTAGGACACAAGGAAAAGTCAAAGTTGCTAACAGAGCCCTACTTGATCTTGCCATAACATATCTTACTTTGTTTTATTACATTTTCATTCATCAAAAACCGTAGTGGTATGCTGTCTATTCTACAAACTTCCATGCATTTTCCTTTGAAATCACTATTCTGCTTGGATAATTATTTCTTCTAGATATTTGCCTGACTACTCTTTCAACTTCCTTAGCTATTTCATTTGAGAAGATCTAATTTTCCTACTGAGTTCTTCCCTGTTTATTTAAATACATAATTGTTCCCTTGTCTTAAATGCTGAATCACCTACTCCTTTCTTGAATTACTATATTTGTTCCAATAGAATTTGTTACCATTTATCATATTATATTTTTCCTTATTTATTTTCATTGATGTCTATTTCTATTAGTATAATGCAATCTTTTTGATGACAAGGATTTTTGTCTCTTTTGCTTATTGCTCTATCTCTAGTGACTATAACAGTGCCTAAGATATATAGATACTCAAAAAAATATTTCTGTGATAAATAGAAGAATGCACCGAAACTCATTTTACTACCATATCTTAAAAACCTAGGAGATTGAGGGAATTTGAAATCATCAGAAAGCTCTTTTACTTTATAGGATGTTACTGTTAGCTTTGAAAATTAAAATTCCTCATGGTATATATATGAAGTTTTAATGCTAATGAGTAAATTTTTGTGTTTACTATATGTAAATCTCTGTAATACAAGCTCACAGCACTAGTTTTAAGACTATGCACATATTAGGAGATTAGTAAAAATTTGTTTAGGGGGTGAAACCAAAAGTACTGTACTTTATTATCTTAAATATCATACTCCATGACTTTCAAAGTGAATGAAAGAAGGAAATGTTATGGTTCTTGCTGTTTTTCCTCTTTTCTTTGGGGCTTGTTCCTAGGGCCATAGGGTTGAAAGTTATCTAAATAGAAGGCTACATTGGTAAACAGTTTCCAGTCTTTCACAGTACAACTAGAAGACCTAAATTTTGTTGCTACATAATTAGTTTTATCTCACTGGGGGGAGATAAAGTAACTTTGCATATATTTTTAGATTTTTGCAACAATAGACTTTGCTTGTAACCTCTATGACTGTGAATAGAAATCTCTTTCATTGGTTTCTGGCAAATACATTATTTAGAGATAGGTAGGTATCAACTGTAAGCATTTTGTATGAAAATCACATATATTTCTTTTTCATGTCTTAAGCCTGACACTTCAGCTCTTGATTGTTAAGCCCTGTCAGTTACCTGGAATCAGCCATCAGAGGGAATTTCTTAAGGGAATTCTGACTGTGATCAAGAACTTAGGTTAAGTTATACCCAAAACATCAAATATAGGTAGATTTTTAGACTTTTTTTTTAGGGTTTTCCACCTAGGCTCAGAAAATTTACAAGGGCCTACCTTTACTCCTGAGTTTAAATCTTGCCTTTAAAACAGACAAATAAACAAAATCTGTATCTAGCATAAGTCATTCTTGCTAAAGGTAAATCTATTTTCTATTGTTTAGCCCTTAGTGGATATGGGTGGGCAATGTCACAGGAAGAATAAAAAGTACTTCAAGGTTATAAAAAGAAACAAAAGCAAACTTTTAAATTACAAACTTCTGTCAAATAATAGCCATAAGTATTCTTGTCAGAGATTTTTGTAATAAAAATATTATAATTATATTTTGAATAAATCAATAAGGTCAAACGGTAAAGAATCTACCTGCAGTGCAGGAGACCCAGATTTGATCCCTGGATCAGAAAGATCCCCTAGAGAAGGCAATGGCAACCTAATCCAGTATTCTTGCCTGGAGAATTCCATGGACAGAGGTACAGTCTATGGGTTGCCGAGAGTCGATACAACTGAGCGACTAACACATACCTAAGGTCATAAACAAAGCTAGTGGAGGTGATAGAATTCCAGTTGGGTTATTTCAAATCCTGAAAGATGATGCTGTGAAAATGCTGCACTCAATATGCCAGCAAATTTGGAAAACTCACTGGACTGGAAAAGGGCAGTTTTCATTCCAATCCCAAAGAAAGGCAAGGCCAAAGAATGCTCAAACTACTGCACAATTGCACTCATCTCACACACTAGTAAAGTAATGCTCAAAATTCTCCAAGCCAGGCTTTAGCAATACGTGAACCGTGAACTTCCAGATGTTCAAGCTGGTTTTAGAAAAGGCAGAGGAACCAGAGATCAAATTGCCAACATCCACTGGATCATCGAAAAAGCAAAAGAGTTCCAGGGAAACATCTACTTCTGCTTTATCAACCATGCCAAAGCCTTCGATGTATGGATCACAACAAACTGTGGAAGATTCTAAAAGAGATGGGAATACCAGACCACCTGACCTGCCTCTTGAGAAACCTTTATGCAGGTCAGGAAGCAACAGTTAGAACTGGACATGGAACAACAGACTGATTCCAAATAGGAAAAAAAGTACGTCAAGGCTGTATATTGCCACCCTGCATATTTAACTTATATGCAGAGTACATCATGAGAAATGCTGGGGTGGAGGAAGCACAAGCTGGAATCAAGATTGCCAGGAGAAATATCAATACCCTCAGATATGCAGATAACACCACCCTTATGGCAGAAAGTGAAGAGGAACTAAAAAGCCT
>NW_011494640.1:9107406-9112072 GCF_000754665.1 Bison bison bison
AAAACGAAGATCATGGCATCTGGTCCCATCACTTTATGGAAACAGTGGAAACAGTGTCAGACTTTGTTTTTTTGGGTTCCAAAATCAGTGCAGATGGTGATTGCAGCCATGAAATTAAAAGACGCTTACTTATGACCAACCTAGACAGCATATTGAAAAGCAGAGACATTACTTTGCCAACAAAAGTCCGTCTAGTCGAGGCTATGGTTTTTCCTGTGGTCATGTATGGATGTGAGAGTTGGACTGTGAAGAAGGCTGAGTGCCGAAGAATTGATGCTTTTGAACTGTGGTGTTGGAGAGACTCTTGAGAGTCCCTTGGACTGCAAGGAGATCCAACCAGTCCATCCTAAAGGAGATCAGTCCAGGGTGTTCTTTGGAAGGAATGATGCTAAAGCTGAAACTCCAGTACTTTGGCCACCTCATGTGATGAGTTGACTTATTGGAAAAGACTCTGATGCTGGGAGGGATTGGGGGCAGGAGGAGAAGGGGACGACAGAGGATGAGATGGCTGGATGGCATCACTGACTCAATGGACGTGAGTCTGAGTGAACTCCGGGTTTGGTGATGGACAGGGAGGCCTGGCATGCTGCGATTCATGGGGTCGCAAAGAGTCGGACACGACTGAGCGACTGAACTGAACTGAACTGAAGGTCATAAAGTGGGGCTCTTTGAAAGTGTTTCTTCTCTCTTTTTAATGTATAATTTTAAGACCTTTCCTTTTGTGTGATAATTAGTAATGGAGGGGGATCTATTTTGCTTAATTCTTTCTAACTCGTTGCCCAGCTAATCAGTGTAAAATATAGGCTTCTCTAAAACCTTCAGTAGCTCCTCATTACTTATATAATACAATCCAAACTTCTTAGCTTGGCACTCCTGACTACTTTAGATCAGAACCCCTGGAAGTAAATATGAGATATGGGTTATTCTGCAAATAAATGATTAAGAAGATTTTTCAAAATTGAACTACAGTTGATTTATAATGTTTAAGCTGTACAGCAATTATTCTGTTATATGCAGTATATATATATATATACAACTTTTTGATTCTTTTTCATTAAAATTTATTACAAGATCCTGAAAATAGTACCCTGTGCTATACAGTGTGTATGTGTGGTAGTCACTCAGGTATGGCCAAATCTTTGCAAACTCATTGTATGTCCTTGTTTATCTATTTTATACACAGTAGTATGAATACATTTAGAGTCAAATTACTAATTTATGCCTTCTCTTATCCCCTTTTGGGGCTTCCCTCATGGCTCAGATGGTAAAGAATCTGCTTGCAATGCAGGAGACCCAGATTCAATCCCTGCGTTGGAAATATCCCCTGGAGAAGAGTATGGCAACCCACTCCAGTATTCTTGCCTGGAC
The DNA here is from genome assembly GCF_000754665.1 of Bison bison bison. Lineage (NCBI taxonomy): Eukaryota > Metazoa > Chordata > Mammalia > Artiodactyla > Bovidae > Bison > Bison bison. Next base: position 9,108,775 of record NW_011494640.1, read on the forward strand.
AGAGGAACCTGGGGAGCTACAGTCCATGAGGTTGCAGAGAGTCAAACACCATGACTGACTAATACTATCCCCTTTATTAACCATAAATTCGTTTTCTATGCCTCTGAGTTTGTTTCTGTTTTAGAAATAAGTTCATTGTATCATTAAAAAATTTTTTTGTCAGCACTGTACCACCAAGGAAATGCAGAAGACTGGTTCAGTCCCTGATCTGGGAAGATTCTGCATGCTGTAGGGTAACTAAGCTCATGGGCCACAACTATTACGCCTGTGTGCTAGAGCTGGGGAGCTGCAACTACTGGGTCCACATGGAGGAATTACTGAAGCCTGTGCACCCTAGAACCCATGCTGCACAACAAGACGAGCCACCACAGTGAGAAGCCCGTGCGCCACAACTAGAGAAGAGTCCCCACTTGATGCAACTAGAGAAAAGCCCACACACAGCAACCCAAGACCCAGCATAGCAAAAAATAAAGAAGTAAAAATATTAAGAAAAATTTATTTTTTAGATTTTACATATAAGTGATATCATATAATATTTTTCTTTCTCTGGCTTACTTCACTTAGTATGATAATTTTTAGGTTGATTCATGTTGCTGCAATGGCATTATTTCATTCTTTTTTTGTGGCTAAGTAATTTTTAAGAAGATTTTTTTAGCAGAAATTTGTACTGAAGAGAAGGAGACAAGAAAAAGTAAAGAAAGCAGTTGAGCAGAGATGTGGTTTCAGCTGACATCTACCCCTAGTCTGGTCCCCTGGGGTACTCTGGAGTGTGAATGACAACCAGTGAGTTTTTCCACCTTGAGGCAAGGAGACCACCTTTTGTACCTGTAGGCCATCGCCAATATTGCAGACACTAAGCAATTTCAGGTGAAGATGGCTCCCTCTAGCCATGAGTAGTTTCCCAGAGAATGATAAGGCCATAAGCCCTTATCACCAATACTCATGGCAGCCAGAAGATGAGGGCACCAAACTAGTAGAGAGAATATGGCAAGGGGTAGGTGGTGGTGGGGTACTAGTAGGATCTGGTACATAGGCTGTTATGATCTGGCTTCAGTCTTATATACTATTTCCCCCTTGTTTATGTTTTACTCTAATGAAGGAGAAGGGGATGACAGAGGATGAGATGGTTGGATGACATCACCAACTCGATGGGCATGAGTTTGAGTAGACTCTGGGAGCTGGTGATGGATAGGGAGGCCTGGTGTGCTGCAGTCCATGGGGTTGCAAAGAGTCAGACACGATTGAGCGACTGAACTGAATTGATGATTCATAAAACATTTGCTTCCCTCTCCTTCCCTTTTGTAATATTAGGATTTAAGAATTGACCACTTCCTTAACCTTCTTTTCAGGAAGCTGGATGATGATTCATTGTAAGATTCTCTAGACAACTGGTAAACCCACTCCAGTGTTCTTGCCTGGAGAATCCCAGGGACGGGGGAGCCTGGTGGCCTGCTGTCTATGGGGTCACACAGAGTTGGACACGACTGAAGTGACTCAGCAGTAGCAGCAGCAGACAACTGGTAAAACCAGTATACATTAACTAAACTACCCATGCATCTGGGTTATATCCTCTTGTTTGTAAACTTGACAACCATTCCCATCTCCTTTTTTCCTTCTGGACAAGACTCATGTTCTATTATAGAGGCTGGGGATGCTAGATACTCTTTTTCCAACCTCTCCTGTTTCCAAGCATGTGTGTCTCTTCTCCTTTGTCTGAGTGTTTGTGAATTCCACCAATATTCTGCTCACATGAGTTTTACATAGACTAACAAGGACCAAAGTATTCTCTTCCACTGCAAAGTTTCATGTCCTCTACCCCTTGGTTTTGTGTTATGGAAGGGAAAGAAGGGGAATTAGAATAAGACTGATAGATTAGCATTAAGACAGCTTCTATTTCTGAATGTATGCCATTACCTTAAAGGTATTTGGAAATAATTTACTAGATATTAAGTGTTTTTGATACTTTCATCACATGTATATTTGTTTGCGGTCCCTGGGGAATAATTCTATAATATTAGAATTATTGATTAGATTTATTATCTAATTATTAGATTTATTTATCTAATTATTGATTAGATGCGGTCCCATCTAATAATTCTATAATTATGTGTTAAACATGATTAACAGCATATCTCAAGAGATATATGAAAGAAAATCAACTACTCCAGAGGAAATTAAGATTAAAGATAATATGGGGGCATATTTACTGGGATTGTGAGAATTTGTGTGTGTGTCTGTGTTGCCTTAGATGGAAGTGCTCCAGGCCAATTTGGTTTGAAATTTTCTTTTCAAAGCCCTTAGTTAATATAGAACTTGGGGAGGGATGTGAAGATTGAGAGGAAGTATCTTTTGGGGCTCTTGTGTTCCATCTGACTTGGCCAGCACAGCTGACTTTTGCACTGCTCTGAAGATATATTTCTGAACCAGGAAGGGTTGCCTTATATAAGCTGAGTACTTGCCTTTCCCTCAAATCTCTTCAGAAGGAATAGCTGGAGGGGTTCATTTTCCTCTCAGATATATAATTATTCATGCCTTATTTATAGTAACTCTGAAAACCTAATTTTTGGACACTTAATGTCTGCATTGTGGCTATATAAATGACAAATGACCACAAGTTTAGCAGCTTTATGATCGTATGGTTTCTGTGAGTCAGAAGTTCAGGCACAGGTGGTCCTACTGGTTCCCTGCTTAGAGCCTTAGAACATGGTTGTATCTCTGTCTCGAGGCTGTGGGGAGAGAATTCATTTCCAGGCTCATTGACTCCAGGTTATTGATTGAATTCAGTGCTATGCAGCTGTCAGCTGAAGGCTGTTCACAGCTTCTGGAGGCCATCTGCATTTGAAAGATTGTGGCCTCCTTCAAGCCAGCAGTGAAGGGTGAAGAAATCCTCTTCACATCTCTATAATTTCTCTGGCTCCCCTTCTGACTCATGTCATCTGCCTTTCTCTTTTGCAACATCTATCTCCTGACTCTAGCTAGAGAAATTTCTCTGCTTTTAAGGATTCATGTGATTAGATTAGACTCTCATGGATGTTGTTTCATCTCCCTGTCTTAAGATGGATAACCTAAATTACAACTGGGAAGTCTCTTCAGTTCATTTCATTTCAGTTCAGTCGCTCAGTCGTGTCCGCTCTTTGCAACCCCATGAATTGCAGCACGCCAGGCCTCCCTGTCCATCACCAAACCCGGAGTTCACTCAGACTCATGTCCATTGAGTCAGTGATGCCTTCCAGCCATCTCATCCTCTGTCATCCCCTTCTCCTCCTGCCCCCAATCCCTCCCAGCATCAGAGTCTTTT
>NW_011494640.1:9112730-9113276 GCF_000754665.1 Bison bison bison
CTTGAACATCAGAATGTTCACGGTTCACGTATTGCTGAAGCATGGCTTGGAGAATTTTGAGCATTACTTTACTAGCGTGTGAGATGAGTGCTATTGTGTGGTGGAAGTCTCTTCAAAGAAGTACAAAGATTAGAGTTGAATAAGCATGAGATGGACAGAGGAGCCTGGTGGGCTACAATCCATGGGGTCACAAAGGTTGGATGTGACTGAGCACGCAAACACACATGCACACATACACAACCATGAGATGGTGTTCTAGGGGACATCTCTTTATAATTCTGCCGACCACAGTGACATAGTTTGGAATTTAATTCAATGTGAATTTTAATGCTTATATATAGGCGAGTAATTATCCTTCCTCACTGATTAATTAATTTACTCATTTGCTTGGGGCTAGTGCACTGGGACGACCCAGAGGGATGGTATGGGGAGGGAGGAGGGAGGAGGGTTCAGGATGGGGAGCACATGTATACCTGTGATGGATTCATTTTGATATTTGGCAAAACTAATACAATTATGTAAAGTTTAAAAATAAAATAAAATAAA
>NW_011494640.1:9113376-9145743 GCF_000754665.1 Bison bison bison
GCAACAGTTAGAACTGGAAATGGAACAACAGACTGGTTCCAAATAGGAAAAGGAGTCTGTCAAGGCTGTACATTGTCACCCTGCTTATTTAACTTATATGCAGAGTACATCATGAGAAACGCTGGACTGGAAGAAACACAAGCTGGAATCAAGATTGCCGGGAGAAGTATCAATAACCTCAGATATGCAGATGACACCACTCTTATGGCAGAAAGTGAAGAGGAACTAAAAAGCCTCTTAATGAAAGTGAAAGTGGAGAGTGAAAAAGTTGGCTTAAAGCTCAGCATTCAGAACACATGTATACCTGTGGCAGATTCATTTTGATATTTGGCAAAACTAATACAATTATGTAAAGTTTAAAAATAAAATAAAATAAAAAAAAAAGAAACGAACCATTTTATTTCAAGGGGTAAAGGAATAAATAAAATTTTAAAATTAAAAAAAAAAAATTTACTCATTCAGCAATTCTCTCTGGAAATCCTGTGTATTATTTTCCAGGCACTGATCTGGGCACTGAGAATACAAAGAGGAGTAAAACTAGACCTGTATTATCATACGGTGGCCACTGACCACATATACAGTCAATGTACACTTGATTGTGGCTAATGAGACTGAGGAAATAAATTTTGATTTTTAATTGTCACTAATTTAAATTTGGATAGACTTATATGTCTGGTGGCTACCATGTTGTCAGTACAGATAGGCTAATTCAATTATTGCAGAAAGCTCTATTGACAATGAAAAAGTTCCTGTTCTCCTGTTCTTTATATTCTAGTGTGAAGCCAACAATCTTTTTTTGTCTGTAAAGGGCCTAATAGTAAATATTTTAGGCTTTATGGACCAAACAATTTCTTTTTCAGCTATTCAACTTTGCCATAGTACCTGAGAGCTGTCATAGACATCCACAGACATTCATGAATGGATGAGCATGGCTATATTTTTCAGTAAAATTTGATTGACAAGAGAAGATGGTGAGGCAGATTTGTCCAGTGGACTGCAGTTTGCCCACTCCGGTTTTAGTGGAAGATTCCCTATTCATTTACCTTCTGGCTGTTGCTAGGTCTTCTCCACTTTTGCTCTGATCTTTACTTTTCTTACTAGACCAAGCACTTTAATATCGTTTTGTTCAAAATTCTATGGGATTTTAGCCTGTATTAGTGTGCTAGGGCTTCTATTACAAAATACCAGAGACTGGGTGGCTTAAACAACAGAAATTTATTTTCTCAGTTCTGGAGACCAAGGTCAAGGTGTTGGCAGGTTTGGTTTCTTCTGAGTTCTCTCTCTGTGATATGCAGGTGGCTGGCTTCTTACTTTGTATTCACATGGCTCTCCTGTGTGTGCTACATCTTGCTGTTTCTCTGCCAAAGTTCCTCTTCATATAAGGACACCAGTCAGATTGTTGTAGGGCCCACACTCATGGCTTCATTTTTAACATCATTACTTCTTTAGAGGGCTTATCTCCAAATACAGTTACATTTGGAGGTTCTGAGAGTTAAGGCTTCAATATACAAATTTTGGGGGCTACAGTTCAGCCCATAACAAGCTTTCAATTTTAATACGGTGTTTTTTGGAGAAGGCAATGGGACCCCACTCCAGCACTGTTGCCTGGAAAATCCCATGGACGGAGGAGCCTGGTGGGCCGCAGTCCATGGGGTCGCTAAGAGTCAGACAAGACTCAGCGACTTCACTTTCACTTTTCACTTTCATGCACTGGAGGAGGAAATAGCAACCCACTCCAGTGTTCTTGCCTGGAGAATCCCAGGGATGGGGGAGCCTGGTGAGCCGTGGTCTATGGGGTTGCACAGAATCGGACACGACTGACTCGACTTAGCAGCAGCAGCAGCAGCATGGTTTTTTCAAACTTGTCCAAAGTTAGGACCACTTGAGAGCTTAGGTACCCTTTAAGAGATTCATTGAGTAAATTTGCATAGAGCCTAGGAGTTTAGATTTTTAACGTTCCCTGGATGAGCATGATGGTCAGCCAGGTTAGGAGCTGCGGTTTTATCATGTATTTAATTGATGCATACCAAGAAATCCACAGCTACTTGTGTGATGCACCATATGATTCTTTAGAGGTATGGTGTTTATATCTTTATGCACCAGTTGTAAAAACTAATGCAATTTAAATTAATTTTTCTCAGGTGTTTTTCTGACCTAAGATAGTTTTGAGCAAGCCAGGTATATTGGAGAAAGAACAAACTCTTCAAGGGATGTTGCCAGTAGTACTGGATGAAGCAGATTCTTTCTATCTGCTTTTTGGCAAGTGATGCTGCTTTTGTGTATAAAAATGATTATGATGGTTCAGACAAAAATACCCAATCTATATACTTCTAAAAAGAAAAAAAATATTTAAAATTATAATGTGCCCCTGCTTCTAACCATTATTAAACATTGTGAATAACTGAAACCCTTAGCTATAAAGAGTTCAAGACCAAGTAAACCCAAGCTGTCTGTTCTGCCTCACTTCCTGCCATTCTTATGCAGGATTCAGTTCAGTTCAGTCACTCAATCGTGTCCGACTCTTTGCGACCCCATGAATCGCAGCACGCCAGGTCTCCCTGTCCATCACCAACTCCTGGAGTCCACCCAAACCCATGTCCATTGAGTCGGTGATGCCATCCAACTATCTCATCCTTCCCACAAGAGAAAACCAAGTAAGATGATAGGCACGGAGAGAGGGCATCAGAGGGCAGACAGACTGAAACCACAATCACAGATAACTAGCCAATCTGATCACATGGGCCACAGCTTGTCTAACTCAATGAAAATAAGCCATGCAGTGTGGGGCCACCTAAGACAGACGGGCCATGGTGGAGAGGTCTGACAGGATGTGTAATATGCAGGATTGCTATGTTACAGTCAAGCAGAGCTTCTCTCTATGCTCATGTGCATGCTTTCCTCTCTATGGAAAGTTCTTTCCCTTACATTGATCCTTTTTTAAAAGGTCTCTATGGTTTTGGTATCTTCTCTACATCACTAGGGAGTATTATTTATTACCTCTGCTTATTTTTTTAATAGTCTGATACAGTAAATTTTCAGTATTAAACACACTGTTTATGTGTTTATGCTGCTCATCAGATCAAAGATGTCATCTGCCACCCCCATCTCCACGTCCACCTTAGACATTGATAATCAGTTATGGCACTTTTTCCTGCTTGGTCTATGTGTGGACTCACTACACAGTTCAGCAAAGTACTCTGGGGAACCACCACTAACTGACTATTTGGCTTGGGAGATTATAGTAGCCTCAAGACTTCTCCATCTATACAGCACCGTTGATGAAACATCTCCTTTAAAAGACGATGGGCTGCTTTTCTGGGTGTCTGATGTCCTCTGCTGGCATTCAGAAGTTGTTTTGTGGAATTTACTCAGTGTTGAAATGTTCTTTTGATGAATTTGTGGGGGAGAAAGTGATCTCCCTGTCCTATCGGCTTGGGAGATCATAAATGCTTGCAAGTCATTGAAATGTCTCTTAAGAGCAGATTGACAGCTGGTCAAAACCTGGCAAACGTTAATTGGTTTAATGTAAATAACCTAAAAGAAGACAAATGTGGCTTAGAATTACCATATGACCCAGTAATCCCACTACTAGGCATATAGCCTAAGAAAACCATAATTCAAAAAAACACATGTACCCCAATGTTCATTGCAACAATATTTACAAGAATCAGGACGTGGAAGCATACCAAATGTCCGTCAACAGATGAATGAATAAAGTATGGTACATATATACAACAGAAATTGGAATATTGCTTAGCCATAAAAACAAACACATTTGGGTCAATTGTGGAGATGTGGATGGACCTAGAGTCTGTCATACAGAGTGAAGTAAGTCAGAAGTGTTGTATTAGTCACTCAATCATGTTCGACTCTTTGCAACTCCATAAATGGAATTCTCCAGTCAAGAATACTGGAGTGGATAGCCGATCCCTTCTCCAAGGGATCTTCCCTACCCAGGGATCAAACCTAGGTCTCCATCATTGCAGGCTGATTCTTTAACATCTGGGCCACCAGGGAAACCCTAAAGTAAGTCAGAAAGTGAAAAACTAGTATTTTATATTAATGTATGTATGTGGGATTTAGAAAAATGGTACTGCTGCTGCTGCTGCTAAGTCGCTTCAGTCATGTCTGACTCTGTATGACCCCACAGACGGCAGCCCACCAGGCTCCTCTGTCCACAGGATTCTCTAGGCAAGAATATTGGAGTGGGTTACCGTTTCAGACGAGTCTATTTGCAGGGAAGGAATAGAGATAAAGACATAGAGGACTAATGTATACACAGAGTATACGCAGAAGGATGGGATGAACTGGGAGATTGAAATTGACATATGTGCACTGCCATGTTTAAAACAATACCTAGTGGGAACCTATGGTATAGTGCAGAGAGCTCAGCTCAGTGCTCTGTGGTAGCTTGGATGGGTGGGATGGGAGTGGGTAGGAAGGAGGGTCAGGAAGAAGGGATGAAGATTGTATACATATAGCTGATTTACTTTGTTATACAGCAGAAACTAACACAACATTGTAAAGGAACTATACCCCAATAAATTTTTTAAATTAAATAAGTTACCAGAAAAATAAAATGTACAGTAAAAAATTAAATGGTTGCTTTATAGATTCATATGAGTTATAAAGTATAATGTGGAGTAATCTCATGTATCCATCACGCAATTTAGGCCAATGGTAACATCTTGCAAAATTATGGAACAGTATCACAACCAAGATGTTGACCTTACAGTTAAGATGCAGAACTTTTCTATCACACCGAGCATCCCTCATGTTGCCCTTTCATAGCCACTCATACCTTTCTCCCATTTCCACCCTTTTGTCAATCTGTAGCAACTGTTGATCTGTTCTCCATTTCTATAGCATTTGCCATTTCAAGAATGTTTTATAAATTGAATATTACATTATGTAACTCAGGATTTGCCTTTTTCACTCAGGATAATTCTGAGGAGATTCCTTCAGGTTGTTCCTATGTCAACAGATTCTTTTTTGTTTGTGAGTAGTGTTCCATGGCAGGAGAAGGCAATGGCACCCCACTCCAGTACTCTTGCCTGGAGAATCCCATGGAGGAGAAGCCTGGTAGGCTGCAGTCCATGGGGTCGCTAAGAGTCAGACCCGACTGAGCTACTTCACTTTCACTTTTCACTTTCACACATTGGAGAAGGAAATGGCAACCCACTCCAGTGTTCTTGCCTGGAGAATCCCAGGGACAGAGGAGCCTAATGGGCTGCCATCTATGGGGTCTCACAGAGTTGGATACGACTGAAGCGACTTAGCGGCAGCAGTAGCAGGAGTATTCCATGGTATGGATGTACCACAGTTTGTTTAATCATTCACCCAACTCAACTTATGAGTTGTTTTCAATATTGGCATATTAGGAGGAAAACTGCTATAAACAGTTGTTTACAGGATCTTCCTTTCTCTTAGGATAAATATGTAAAAGTGCAACTTGCTAGGTCATAAAGTAGTTGCATATGACAGATTTTTAAGAAACTGCTAAACTGTTTTCCTGAAGACTCCACTGTTTGACATTGCCATCAACAATGTATGGATAATGTTAGTTTCATCATACTCTTCTCAATATCTGGTATTGTCTATATTTTAAATTTTAGCTATTCTGATAGGTGTGTAATTACATCCCACTGATGTTCTAATTTGCATTTCCCTCTTCCCTGAAGGAGATCCAACCAATCCATCCTAAAGGAGATCAGTCCTGGGTGTTCATTGGAAGGACTGATGTTGAAGCTTAAACTCCAATACTTTGGCCACCTCATGTAAAGAGTTGACTCATTGGAAAAGACCCTGATGCTGGGAGGGATTGGGGGCAGGAGGAGAAGGGGACGACAGAGGATGAGATGGCTGGATGGCATCACCGACTTGATGGACATGAATTTGGGTAAACTCCGGGAGTTGGTGATGGACAGGGAGGCCTGGCATGCTGTGATTCATGGGGTTGCAAAGAGTTGGACATGACTAAGCGACTGACCTGACCTGACCTGAATGGATAATGATACGGGAAATCTTTTATATGCTTATTGCAATCCGTATATCCTCTTCAATGAAAAGTTTCATGTCTTTGACCATATTCTGATTGGATTGCTTGGTTTCATTTCCTGTTGGGTTTTGAGAGTTTTTATATATTTGAGCTATTATGATAACTAAGGTCTGTGTTTGGCAAATATTTTTCTTCCACCCTGTATCTTTTTTTTCAATCCCGTCATCAGGGTCTTTCAAAGAGCAAATCTAGGAATACAGGGAAATTCCCTTAGCTTGATGAAGAGAGTCTGCAAAAACCTTATAAGCTCACATTACACAGTGAAACCGCATAGGCACGAAGATTTCTGTTTTAGGTATTTTTAAATCACAAATACAATTTCCTTAATAATTATAATAATTACTCAAATTACCTATTTCCTAGTGGGTGAGTTGAGATTGTTTTTGTTTTTTGAGAAAGTGATCTGTTTCCTCTAAATTTTAAAATCCCTATTTGTAGAGTTGTTTCTGGTATTCTCTCAGTATCCTTTTGCTATCTTCAGGCTTGTGGCTGTATCTCCTGTTTTATTTCTGTTATTGGTAACATGTGTGTTATCTCTCTCTCTCTCTCTCGCTCTTTTTTTTTTTCTTTGTCAATCTTAATGTAGGCTTGGCAATTTTACTAAACTTTTCAAAGAACCAACACTTTTTTTCATTGATTTTCTATATTGGTTTTCTGCTTTTAATTTTATTGATTTCTACTGTTTATTATTTTGTTCATTCTCTTTGCTTTTGGTTTTATATGCTCTTCTATTTTCTTGGTTTTCGAAATGAAAGCTTGAATGACTGATTTGAATTTTCTCCTGTTTTATAATTGCCTTTAGCACTATAAACTTCTCTCTTAGCTCAGCTTTATCTGTGTCCCACAATTTTGATATGCTACATTTTTACTTCCAATCAGTTAACTATACTTTTTGATTTGCTTTGAGAGTTCTGATTTGGTAATGGCTTATTGAAAAACGTGTGCATTTGCAAAGTATTTGGAGTGTTTTGTTATCTTTCTGTTATTGATTTCTAGTTTCATCTCACATATTTGAAGAATATACTCCGAACATATAGGTTTCTCTGGTGGCTCAGATGGTAAAGCACATGCCTGCAATGTCAGAGACCCAGACTCAATCCCTGGGTTGGGAAGATCCCCTGGAGAAGGAAATGGCAACCCACTCCAGTACTCTTGCCTGGAAAATCCCATACCAGTTTCCTCTGGTAGGTTACAGTCCATGGGGTCGCAAAGAGTCGGACACGACTGAGCAACTTCACTTTCTTTTCACTTTATAGTCCACACACAATGGAATTCTTTTAAATTTATTGAGATTTGTTTTATGATCAGAATGTGGTTTATCTTGGTTTACGATCTGTAGGTGCTTGAGAAGAATGTGTATTCTGCTGTCAGATGGAGTGTTCTACAAATGTTGACTAGATATGGCTGGTTGATGGTGTTCAAAGTTCTATATCCATACTGTCTTTTTCTCTGGTTGTTCTGTCAAATGCTGAGAGAGAAGTGTCGATGTTTCCAAGTGTAATTATGTCTATTTCTTCTTCCAATTTGATCAATTTTTGATTCATAAATTTTGTATCTCTGGTATGGTTTATACTTATTTCACTGCTATGTCTTCTTAGAGAGCTGATGCTTTTCTGATAATGATAGTGCATGGTGGCATTATAATAATGTCACTTTGGTAATATTTATTACTCTAAATTCCATCTGACATGGGTAGGCACAATTTTGCTTTCCTTCAATCAGTGTTGGCAGGGTGTATCATTCCCCACCCTTTAGCTTTCATCCAGCCTAAATTATTATATTTGAAATAAAGTTCTAGTAGATAGCACATAGTTGGATCATGTTTTTATTTCTATTTATTTATTTACTTATTTTGACCATGCCTCGTGGCATGTGGGGTCTTCTTTTCCCAACCACGAATGAACCCATGCTCCTGGTATTGGGAGTGTGGAGTTTTAACTACTGGACTGCCAAGGGAGTCACTTCATTATGTTTTAAAAAATGATCCACCAATCTGTTTTGTAGCTGGTGTATTTGGACTATTTACATTTCAAGTAATTAAAAATTAGGGCTTAAGTTTTTGCTTTCTATTTGTTTCTCTTGATTTTTTCCCTCCATTTTTCCTGCTTTTTTGTGAACTACTTGCATATTTATTTGTACACACACACACACACACATATAATATTTCCTAGTATATCTCTTTGTGTACCTTTTATAAAGGTGGTTCTCGGTATTACGTTTTATATGTAACTTACCCATCTACTAGTGTCACCATATTATCTGTTCAAATGAAGTGTGGTAATCTTATCTCATCTCTTTATCTTCACCTATTTAACATATAAATGTCATAAAAAGCCCTTTTACATATATTTAGAAACACATCAGGGGCTTCCCTGATGACTCAGATGATAAAGAATCTGCCTGCAATGTGGGAAACCAGGGTTTGATTCCTGAGTCAGGAAGATCCCCTGAAGAAAGGAATAGCTACCCACTCCAGTATTCTTTCCTGGAGAATTCCATTTACAGAGAAGCCTGGCAGGCTACAGTCCACAGGATCGCAAAGTTGGACACAACTGAATGACTAACATACACACATACATAGAAACACATCAGACAATATTATAATTTTTGCCCCAATCATGAAACTTAGTTTAGAAGATTCAAAAGAAGAGAGGTGTATTTTTAAGGACAGCGTATTCATATACACACCCACAATACGTAAATAAGGGAGTTTATTGTTATTCAGTTTATTATTATTGATAAGCATTAAACAAATACATTTTGTTTGCATAAGATCATTTAAAAACTTACTTTTTAAATTTTTAGGAGACAATCTGAGGAAATGGCAGTGAATTAAAGAAAGCGTTATAAACCTTTCACTGAGCATTTAAAACTTCTCTATGTTGTGAGTCATCATCATGAGAACCTAATGGCCCCATTGTATGTATCTCATATTATTAATTACTTTGTGTCTACTTGCCCTTATGTTTTGTTGTGCTGACTCTAATGATTCCCTTGGAGAAGAAGTTTCTTCAACAAAAAATGCTGCATAGAAACACTAAAACAAAAACAGGGAAAATCTTCATACATTCCATGAAGCAATGTTATAAACGCTTTCTCCATTACACAAAATATATCTCAACTCACAAGTTCTGAACTCAGTATAAACAAAGATTTCTCAACAGCAGCACTGTGAATATTTTGAGACAAATGATTCTTTTGTGGCGGGACCTGTTCTGTGCACTGTAGCATGTTGAATGACACTCCTGACCTCTACAAACAGATGCCAATAGGATCCCCGGCCCCACTCCACTTAACAACAAACCAACATTTCTCAAGACATTTCCAAGTGTCTTCTAGTAGGCAATCCTGCCCTTGATTAAGAGCTATTGATGTAGGCCAAATAGGACATCTGAAGTTATCCTTTTTTATCCTTGTTCTCTTTTATGCTCTCTCTTTTCAATGCAGTGGTAAGGCATTACTCATGACAGTCAGAGTGTCTTCTTATCCTCTTCCCCCTTTATCTACTGATAAACACAGGGATTTCCTTTATTTGTTCATTCCTACATTCACTTGTACAAGTCTCACTATTTGGTCATGTGTTTGGTTCAAACTGGCAGACTTAATATCCTTTGGGGAGGCTGTTTTCTTCAATGAAACACCGTGTTTAGCTAGTCATATCTACCAAACTAACTGGTCATCACTTGCAGATGGAGATACCAGGCTGGGCTCTCTTTTTAAACTCAATATGTTTTAATTTATTCATAAAATTGGTCCTGGAAATAGTCTCTATTCTAGGATCCTAGGCTTTTTACAGTGAATTTTACCAGGACACATTTTAATGCCTAAACTATGAATTTAAGACAATATATTTCAGTGTCCAAGTGAAAAGTATATAAAATTCTTAACCAAACATTTTAGCCTCAAGTAAAAATTAACTGCATTATGTTATCACTGATAGTAACTTTAAACTTTTTCTTTCATTTGCTTTTTCCCTTTTTGTTTTCTTCATTTGTTTTACATATTTGATTGAAGTGTAAATGACCCACAAAACTGTATTAGTGCCAGATGCTGAACATAGTGGTACAATAGTTCTACATATTGTGAAATGATCACAGAGTGTTTTAACATCTGGGAAATATTGATGCCATCCTGAAACGCAGAGTTTCAAGACAGCTGAATTTTTTTTTAAAAGATTTTTTTGATATGGACCAATTTTGAAGTCTTTACTGAATTTGCTGCAGTACTGTTTCTGTGTTTTGGTTTTTCGGCCACAAGGCATGTGGGATCTTAACTTCCCAACCAGGGATTGAACCCACACCCTCAGCATTGGAAGGCAAAGTCTTAACCACTGGATAGTCAGAGAAGTTCCAAGACAACTGACTTTTAAATTCTTATTTGTATGACATTTCAGAAATTAAGTAACAGATAAAAGAAGATAGGAGATGTGTAACTATTAGTTCACGATTTTTAACCTAACATTACCAAAAAAATGTTTATCTGAACAATAGTTTACCAATATGTTCATAGGAGGGACTTCCCTGGAATTTCAGCTGATAAACAATCTGCCTGCAATGCAGGAGACCCCAGTTTGATTCCTGGGTCAAGAAGATTCCCTGGAGAAGGGATAGGCTACACATTCCAATATTCTTGAGCTTTCGTGGTGGCTCAAATGGTAAAGAATCCACTTGTAATGTGGAAGACCAGTGTTTGATCCCTGGGTTGGGAAGACCCCTTGGAGGAGGGAATGAGAACCCATTCTAGTATTCTTGCCTTGATAACCCCCATGGACAGAGAAGCCTGGCAGTACAGTCCATGGTGTTGCAAAGAGTCAGACGCAACTGTGGGACTAAGCACAGCACAGCACCACATGTTCACAGGAGTAAGGCAATTAAAATAAAAAAAGATCCATGATCAGATGATTTGGGAATATATGAATTAGAACCAGACTATACCTCATAACTTTTTATGCACTACTATATATTAGAAAGAATACTCAGCATATTGATATATTGATCTAAATTGTAAGGCATACATATATTTAGCCTATTTATTTCCTAATTATATTTAATAAAATAGAGCTAATAGTCTAATGAAGTGAAGTGAAGTGAAAGTTTCTCAGTCATGTCCAGCTCTTTTCAACCCCATGGACTTTACAATCCATGGAATTCTCCAGGCCAGAATACTGGGGTGGGTAGCCATTCCCTTCTCCAAGGATCTTCCCAACCCAGGGATCAAACCCAGGTCTCCTGCATTGCAGGTGGATTCTTTATCAGCTGAGCCACAAGGGTAGCCCAAGAATACTGGACTGGGTAACCTATCCCTTCTCCAAGGGATCTTCCCAACCCAGGAATTGAACTGGGGTCTCCTGCATTACAGGCAGATTCTTTACCAAGTGAGCTATGCTCTAATGGAACAAAATTAATAGAAGAGAGAGTTCCTTTGGTTTTAAGGGTAAAGAGAATCAGAAAAAAAAATTTACTTGGAGGAGGTGGCAGTTGAGCTGCAATTTGTGGTGGGTGGGATATGGAACAAGTTCTATGACAAAGCAGTCCTTAGGTGAATATAAATGTGGTCAGTCCAAACTGGACAGAATGTGAGTAAGTCACAGGTGACATTTCTTACAAAGTTCTTTTGGCTGCAATTATTAAGACACCTTACACACTAGTGTAAGGCTTCCTGGTGGCTCAGATGGTAATCTTCCTGCAATGCAGGAGATGAGAGTTTGGATCCCTGGATTGGGAAAAATCCTTAGAGAAGGAAATGGCAACACACTCCAGTATTCTTGCCTGGGAAATCCAATGGACAAAGGAGCCTGGTGAGCTGCAGTCCATGGGGTTGAGGAGTCAGACACGTCTTGGTGACTGAGAAGATACACACAGACACTAATTCAGACTTATGAATTTCTGTAGGCAATGGAGAAATGGAAGTATTTTGAAGATGAGGATCAAGTGCACAGTCATATTTCAAGAACATAACTCTAAACACTGAATACAGCATAAAATGAAAGAGTGGAAGAAAAGGACCAAAAGAAAGAGAGAAAAAAAAACCAGAAATAATGGGCAAATTATGAGGCTGTTAAGTTTGGAAAGTGAAATTGAAAGTGTTAGATGCTCAGTCATTTCAGACTCTACGAATCCACAGACTCTAGCCTGCCAGGCTCCTCTGTCCATGAAATTCTAAAAGCAAGAATACTGGAATGGGTTGCCACTTCCTTCTCCAGGGGATCTTCCTCATCCAGGGATCAAACCTGGGTCTCCTGCATTATTGAGAGCAGACTCTTTACCATCTGAGCTACCAGGAAAGCCCTAAGTTTTGTAAGCATATAGTTAAAAACGAATCGAGGTATGGAGTTAAGAATGGTAAGGACAGAAATCTACATCTTTCTTATAACATGGTTCATATAGGTGGATGTTAATTATAGTTGCTACTCTCTTTCAGCCATCATTCTAACTTAAGTTAAACATTCTCCTTTCAAAAATTAGAAAATTCAGAGCTTTGTCAGCATAGGTCAGGTTTATGCTTTAAGTCTTGTCTTCCTGATTATCGCCATTTAAACTTCCACTGAAACCTTGTTAAATTCTAGCATCTCCCCATTCTTTTAATCTCAATGTACTTTTTAAATCATTTTTTTCTATGGCATGTATCACCTTTTAATAGGTTGTACTTATTACCTCTGTTGTCTGTCTCCTCTATTAGAATGTAAATTCTACAGGGTAGATATAATTTGAGCTCAATAGAGTTTTGTTGAATGAATAAATGAATGACTGAGCACATTTTCATAGTTTGCAAATTGAAGGGTCTATAATTGAAATTTGTAAACTAAACAAGAAACATTATTGTACAAAAGTAATTATAACTGAATTTCAGGCATTCACCTCAATCTAACTTCCCAGGGATATTATAAGAACAAAAATTGAATTAAATTGTGCAGTCATTCAAATCTTTCAGTGCTAGTCATTTACCTGTTACATATTGACAAAGGGAATTCTGGGAGAATCACTAAAAACAGATGACCCTTCAGGTTTCAGGCCATGCCTATGAATGTATATTCTACAAATATGTGACCATGTGAGCCAGTAGGCTGTGTGGGACCAGATTTTGGCTTCCTCAAAGGCAACAAAGGAAGTGAGCCATATGGTATTATTTCAAGGATGTCAAAGGAAAACTTTGTTTGCTCTCAAATGTTTTTCCTATCCATTTGTTGCTGATTTTACTAGGACACAAAATTAAGAAAAACCCACAAACTTTCTTTCTGCAAATACATATATGTCTTAAAATGCAAATTTCTCTGGGAAAAGTTGAACCCTGATACTTGAAAGTCCATTAAGATATGAATAGTAGCAAGTCTTTCCCTGAGTATGTGTGTTAATGTGGAGATATCAGTGTAGAGGTGCTACAGACCTGATAATGTGAAATTTGAGGCTGCCAGAGCAAGTGTTTAAATACAAAGAAGAAATTGAAGTGCATTCAGTGATGTATCTTTGTTCAGTGCCATGTAATGAGCTCAGGATTTATGTGTGCGTGTGTGTGTGTCTGAGTGTGTGTGTGTGTGAAGGAGGGAGATTTACCACCTGTAGTCCCTTATTTTTGTCATCCACAAGTTGGTGAGTAAAACTCTTGTTTCACATTATTTTTATAAAAAAGCATTTTGATCTTCAGTTTAGGTGGTAAGTCCCCATGTAAGCTAAGCATATTTCCCAGGGTTCATAGGATTTATTAAAAGAATGAGACTGAATTCTTTTTGCTTAGATGAACAGAATTGAGAGTAAAATATCAGCTCCCATTATCAACTAGTTAATTGATTACATAACCTTAAGGAAATAGGTTTATTTTTTTCTTTACTTTAAAAGATTTTTAAATTGAAGTATTGACAGTTGATTTACAATGTTATGTTAGTTTCTGCTGTATAGAAATGTGAATCATATATATCTATATTATATATATATAAATATAAACATTTTTCATATTCTTTTCCATTATGATTTATCACAGGATATTGGAAGTATTTTCCTATGCTATACAGAGGACCCTGTTGCTTTTCTATTCTCTCTATATAATAGCTTACATCTGTTAACCCCAATTTCCCAATCCATCCATCCCTCACTCCATCTCCACCCTTGCAACCACAAATCTGTTCTCTATGTCTGTGAGTCTGTTTCTCTTTCATATTTATGTATATGTTAGTTGCTCAGTCATGTCCAACTCTTTGCAACCTGTGGACTATAGCCCACCAGGCTCCTCTGTCCATGG
Source organism: Bison bison bison (assembly GCF_000754665.1). NCBI lineage: Eukaryota > Metazoa > Chordata > Mammalia > Artiodactyla > Bovidae > Bison > Bison bison. The sequence goes on from NW_011494640.1 coordinate 9,127,667, forward strand.
AATTATCCAGGCAACAATACTGGAGTGGGTAGTCATTTCCTTCTCCAGGAGATATTCCCAACCCAGGGATGGAACCCAGGTCTCTTGCATTGAAGGCAGATTCTTTACCATCTGAGCCACCAGGGAAGCCCTGCTTTCCATTTCATGGATAGGTCCACTTGTGCTATATTTTAGGTCCCAAGTATCAGTGATATCATATACTATTTGTTTTTCTGTTTCAAACCTACTTCACTTAGGATGATAGTATCTAGTTGCCTCCATGTTGTGGCAAATGGAATTATGTCATTCCTTTCTATGGCTCAGTAGTATTCCATTGTATGTATACAACATCTTCTCCATCCATTCATCTGTCTATGGACATTTAACATGTTTCCATGTCTTGGCTATTGTGAATAGTGCTGCTATGAACATAGGGGTGCATATATCTTTTGAATTACAGTTTTGTCTGGATATATGCCCAGATGTGGGGCTTCTAGACCTTATAGCAACCTTATATTTAGCTTTTTGAGGAACCTTAATATTGGGAGGGATTGGGGGCAGGAGGAGAAGGGGACAACATAAGATAAGATGGCTGGATGGCATCACCAACTCAATGGACATGAGTTTGGGTAAACTCCGGGAGTTAGTGATGGACAGGGAGGCCTGGCGTGCTGCGATTCATGGGGTTGCAAAGAGTTAGACACGACTGAGCAACTGAACTGAACTGAACTGAATATGTTTCTGAATGGCTGCATCAATTTACATTCCCACCAACAGTGTCCTTTTCTTGACACCCTGTCTATTATTTGTGGACTTTTTAATGATGAACATTCTGACTGGTGTGAACTTGTATCGCATTATAGTTTTAATTTGTATAAGAATTTTTTTTTTGTTTCTGAAGCTATTCATGTCTCCATCTACTAATCAGTGGAATAAGTTGGTCTCAATTGGCCTTCCAGTTCTGAGATACTAAGATGTCTTTGTTTTTGTTCAGTTTATGACTAAAACATTATATCTGAGATTAGTGGACAAGGGCTCTAACAGATTTGTAACTGGAGGATTTTGTTAAATATATCCAAGTCTGAAGTTGCACTGTATTTTGTAACAATGATTCTTTTTGGGCCTCAACTTCCCTGCTTATGAAATAAATGTATTAGATTATAGATTTTATTTCCTTCTGATGAAATGTTACATGTTTTCATAGTTATGATACTAAAATCAGGTTTTATAGTTCAGGCAAGTTATGCAATGATTTAATACAGTGAAGAAATGAGGCTAATATTTGATATAATCTTTCCATTTGGTAAAAGTCTTCAACCTAAAGTCCTTTCTTCTATTCCTTTATAACTTATTCAAGATGGTAGGAAAAATATCTACAAAATTACAAATTTAAAATTGACAGAAAACCCCAGTATAAGAGAAGCAAGGTGAAGAGTTACTTTCATAGTTCAAAATCTGTACACTTTCACCTTACTATATAAGACTTGTTTTAAAATATAAAAATGTAGGTAGATCATCTGAAGTATATTTGAATTGTATAGATTTTGGAAGTTATTTTATGCAAGTCAGCTCAAGGTAAATACATATGTGTCTTCCTCATTTATTTGAGCATTCTCACAAATCTTTTTCTAGTACATTTTATTCTAGAAAAATGGAAAAGTTGCTGTTTTTATTCTTTCCCTCTCTTCTACTTTCACTGGAATTTACAATTCTTCTTAAATCATTGAGGTTACCATTAAACAAAGATGTTTCTGTCATTGTATTTTCCAACATTTCAAGTTTGAATTCTTGTGGATTCCACTTGTAAAGGTTACATTTCAACTCTGTCATGTTCAACCTTAATTTATGAACTATAAAACCCTTTTCTGCTGGCCAAACTCCTAGTTGCCAATTCCTGTATCCTTTATTTCATTATTTCCATCTATGTTGTTTTGTTCCTCTGCCTACTGTAGAAGAAATATCTTCCAGTCAGCAGATTTTCTCCAAATCTATGAACAGAGGTTGAATGATTTAAGTATTTGCTGGCCATGACAGTGATGGAGCAGTGACATAGTGGGGGTCAGTGAAAATAGCAAGTCACCTTGTCACCAGATTTGATCAACGTAAAACCAGGATACTGAAATGTATGAAATAGCAATTTTTGGCTTTCAGTGCAGGTAGAAGAATGAAATCAAAGACTTTCTATTAGATTCCCAGAAAATATGAATTAGTGCAGATGCCTGTAATTGCAATGCTGTGTAGTAACAGCACAGTGGAGAACTTTATTGCTCTGCGTCCCTCCAAGCTCCCTTTACATCTGTTTTCTGGATGACTGTATCGGCTGTAATCAAACACATACAGATCTTGGCTTGGCTAATGCTTGCTGAAAGCCTTTTATGGCAGCATCCTTTGTTGTTTGTCTAGGTGTGTTTTTCTGTTTTCCAAGAATAAGATATTTTGAGAGCAAAGGAGCAAAAGGGCAATGTGCCATTCAGAAGTGGGCATATACCAGGCAAATTCCATACCAAGTGCCAGGAAAGTCACAGGTGAGTTCCACCTGAGACAATCCAATCATGTGCTTGTGGGTATGAGTAGAGGACTGGGATGGAACACATCCTTTGGGAAGACTTTGTATCAGCTCCATTATGATGGCATTTTTCAAATACTGATTTATAAATCAGATTAATAGGTACCAACTTATATTTAAAAAAATGCTGATCTATTAGGGATTAGGGAGGTCTCTCTAATCCTCATAAACATCATAACATAAAAATGGTGTCTACGAAAGAGAGAATCATTATTGGGTCTCATTGCATTCTTGCTTCCAGCTGTTTCCAGAAGTTAGCTGATCTTGGCATATTTCACCGTCTTTCAGGAATAGAGAGGTCTGGCCATTTGTTAAATTCATACTAATTTTACACTAATTAGGTACTTATACTAGATTTAGTAATGCTTGATAATAGAGAGTTTATTTCTTCAAAAACAATTTTCTCTTCTCAAAACAATACTATCGTACATGTTTGTTTTGCTTTATACTGTAAAGCCCAGTTTTAAATGTTCTCTCATTTAAGCAACATAGCACCCTTGGGAACTTCAGTTAGTAAGTGCATTTCATAAGGTTATTAATTTTGTTATTTTATATATTTTCCATGATTCATGCCCAAACCTTGAAGGGATGAAGTAGAAATTAAATAAATAAATAAATAAATATTGCTAAGGTAGTGGTAATAAAATAATCATGATTGGAACTTGGATTTTTTCATGCTTAATTCAGATGTTCTGACTATTAGGAAGATAATCAGAAGCAGTTTCTCTCAATAGAATTTCATTCTATGACTTGTTAATCTCCATAAGAATTGGTAGAATAAATATTTGCATTAATCCCTGAATTAAATGTTTTAATGACTGTTGGGAAAGTTATGATTGGGGGAAGCTGACTGGATCATTTCCTGGACCTGAAAGGAGAGTGGACAGTTTTTCAAGGAGCATCCATTTCCTGAGTCATGGATTCCCCCACTAATTCAGGAGGAATTAAACGTGACCTGTTTTCAAGATAATGCTATATGTGTTCAGAACCCAGAGTTATAAAAAAGCCTCTTTATTGACTAAGAATATAACATTAATCATGATAAATTGTTGTATTTATATGTGATAGGTAGTACAAAGATGGTAGTTAAAGCTTTGTAGGAGATAAGGTCATTTAGATAAATTCTGTAAAATGAGAAGGGCTGAATGTCAAACTCTGGTGAATATCATGATTAATGTTACATTATTAGTTAATAAAGAGGATTTTTTATATCTCTGGTTCTAAATACAAAAGCTTCCCTGGTGACTCATGTGGTGAAGAGTCTGCCTGCAATAATTCTGGAGACCCGAGTTCGATACCTGGATTGGGAAGATGCCTGGAGAAGGAAATGTCAACCCACTCCAGTAATCTTGCCTGGAAACTCCCACAGATGGAGGAGCCTGGTGGGCTATACTCCATGGGGTTGCATAGAGACAGACATGACTGATAACTAACACTAACACAAACACACAAGTATTAAATGGAAGAATAGGAAAAATATCTGAGCAAAGTAGGAAATATCAGAAAATTATATAATGGAGTCAAGAGCATTAAAGCAGGTGAGCGGTTAGTTTCCTAAGGCTTCCGTGAAAAAGTACTGTAAACTGGGCAACTTAAAGCAAGAGAAATGTATTCTCTCACAGTCTGGAGCCTAGACTAGAAGTACAAATTTACACTAAAAGTACAAATTTAAGGTGTGAGAAGAGATGTGCTGTCCTTGAAACCTCTAGGGGAGGATCCTTCCTTAGTTCTTCCGGGTTCTGGAAGCTCCAGTGATTCTTTGGCTGTGGCTGCATAACTCCCATCTCTGCTTATATTCATGTGGCCATCTACCCTCTGTGTCTGTAGATTCACATGGTGTTCTTCTCTGTTTCTGTGTCTGGATCCATGTTTCTCTCTTCTCATCTGGATACCAGGCATATTGCTTTAGAACCCACCCTGCTGCTGCTGCTGTTGCTGCTGCTAAGTCGCTTCAGTCATGTCCAACTCTGTGCGACCCCATAGACGGCAGCCCACCAGGCCCCGCCGTCCCTGGGATTCTCCAGGCAAGAACACTGGAGTGGGTTGCCATTTCCTCCTCCAAAAAAGTCCTCCATGAAAGTGAAAGTGAAAGTGAAGTCGCTGAGTCGTGTCCGACTCTTAGCGACCCCATGGACTGCAGCCTACCAGGCTCCTCGGTCCATGGGATTTTCCAGGCAAGAGTACTGGAGTGGGGTGCCATTGCCTTCTCCCAGAACCCACCCTAATGAATGCCAAAGAATTGATGCTTTCGAACTGTGGTGCTGGAGAAGACTCTTGAGAGTCCCTTGGACAACAAGGAGATCAAGCCAGTCAATCCTAAAGAAAATCAACCCTGAATATTCATTGAAAGGATTGATACTGAAGTTGAAGCTCCAATACTTTGGCCACCTGATGCAAAGAGCCAATTCATTGGAAAAGACCCTGATGCTGGCAAAGATTGAGGGCAGGAGAAGAAGGGGGTAAGATAATTGGATGGCATCACTGACTCAATGAACATGAGTTTGAGCAAACTCTGGGAAATAGTGAAGGATAGGGAAGCCTGGAGTGCTGTAGTCCATGGTGTTGTGAAGTCCGACATGACTGAGTGACTGAACCACAGCAACAACAACTCTGCATTGGGCAAAGTGAAGAGAAGATTTCTCAACATCACAGGAAAGTAGAGGGAATGAGCCCCTAATTTACCCTTCCTTCTGTGAAATATGAGTAGAAGAAGAGCAACCCTACTTCTCAAAAGGACTCCAGAGGAAATGGTCTAAGTCATAGTGTAAAGAAAGCTGCCAAGCCATCAGGTCTCCAAGTCTGGAAAAGGACTTTATGAGATTTGAAAAAGGAGAGAAGATTAAAATAGCATAATTTCAATCTCTCCCTCTCTCTCTACTGCTGTGGGAAATACCAGCAGAAACTTTAGGCTCAGTTCAGTCCCCCAGCAGAAAAATAATTTCTTGCTCTTATTTGCTATGGCAAGAGTACCAGGAATGATATTCCTTGGTTCTGAATGGCTCTAGCTGATACTCCAGACATGTAGATTAGGTTGCTAGAAATCTTTGGCTAATCTTGGGACAGAAATGAGAGATCAGGGACAAGAAAAACTGTAACACTACATAGTTTTACAGGCAGATAAAATCTATTACATATATTTCCCGAGTTTGGGGAGCATTAGGAAGGCAAAATGTGACACTGGAGGGGCAGAAAAGAACCAAACATAAATTTCATTTTTTGGCCTGGGACATATGTATAATTTTGTATTAATATGTCCACTTTGCATTCAGCTCAATCATGTATAGAACTCAAAGTTTACCAAAGGAAATTCTGAAGGATATCACTAGTGCCTTCCTGTTTATATTTACAGGTGAAATTGGGCTTAAAGATTTTAGGTGAATGGATGTCTGTTTCATTCTTCTAGATCCAGAATTACATACTGAGTGAGTGAAGTGAGTGAAGCCGCTCATTTGTGTCTGACTCTTTGCGACCCCGTGGACTGTAGCCCACCAGGCTCCTCCATCCATGGGATTCTCCAGGCAAGAGTACTGGAGTGGGGTGCCATTTCCTTCTCCAGGGGATCTTCCCAACCCAGGGATCAAACCCAGGTTTTCCACATACATACTAGTTGGTAGTTATCCTAAAAGAAACAATAATATGTGGTCTTCTGAGTAATAATAATTTGATCTAATTCAATTTAACAATTCAATTTAACAAGCATCTACTACATGACTACTGTGTAAAAGCCACTGTCTTAGAAGTTAGGGAACATGATGTTCTCTCAGAAAATATTATTGAATGAATCTGTTGACATAAAGAAGGAAAGAATTAACAAGTTACATGGAATTGTTGTAGGAAAAGTTCAATAATAGTAAGGATTTACATAGATGTTATTGGCTGAATAGTTATCAAAGATTTAACTTTAAAATCTCTTCTTGTATCATCAAAACAGTATAGGCTATACTACAGTAAGGAAAATAAAATCTCTAAGTTACGGGACAGGAAGAAACACAAGCTGTGTTTGGCTCACTTTACATGTCCATGTTTCAATGGCAGGTTGCTCTGTTCTGTGTGGTCCTTGTTGAGGCCCTCAGGTTTATGTAGGCTGGGATTATTCAGATACCAGTCAAAGATTAGAAGAGAGACAGGATAAAAAATCATGCAGTGGCTCTTAGGAGCTTTCACCTTGGAATGACACATATCAGAGAAAGTCTCATGGCCACGCCTAATGTCAAGCGGGCAGGGAAATTATCCTTCCTTGTGCTAGGAGCTGGAGGTAAGTGGGATGTTTGTTGATTGCAGGCTGTCTCAATTTCTCAAAGATGGATTAAATATTGAGTCATCAGCTGTTACCATGATTAAGGTATGAGAGATTTTAGTAACCACAAACACCATTTATGAACATCTATTAAATTCCAGGTATTGTTCTTGCAACGCTTGATGATTCATACTAGCTTTCCTTTTTCAAGATGAGGAAAGTGAGTTGCACAAGTCATGTAGATTTTCCAATGTCACAAGAGCTAAGGCATGGCTATATAGATGACTCACATTGTCCAATTCTAAAAGAGTTCACATACACCTCAGATCTTACACCTAATAAATGTATGTTGAGTAATATTAGTTGAGTAATTGGGAAACGTCAGCCACTGATCTAAACACTTCCTGTGTATTTTCCCACCTAATGAAAAAAGATCTGCCCTGATTGCCCCAGATCTGCAGTCTGCCTTTTCTTTGATGGATATGTAATGAAGTACTCTGTTGCTCCAGTCTAATACTTAGAAATATTGAAATAGGTCAAAAGAAACACTCAAGGTAGAGAATATTACCTGGAAAGAGCATTAGACATGACATGGGCATGTCCTTCATTTCATCTCTATATCTCATTCTCTGAACAAATAACTCAGCCTTCTTTGATCTTAGTTTTCTTTTCTTTATGGTGAGTGGATTGGACCAGTGATCTCTATAAACCCTACTGATACTATTTGTTGTTTTTCTTTTAGTCACTCTTTATCCATTCAGATTAATACAGCAAGATGAAGGAGAAAGGGACAGCAGAGGATGAGATGGTTATATAGCATCACCCTCTCAGTGGACATGAATCTGAGCAGTCTCTGGGAGATAGTAGACGGCAGAGGAGTCTGGCTTGCTGCAGACCCCAAGAGTCAGACACGATTTAGCAGATGAACAACAACAGCAAGGCTGAATCTGAAGCCTCTATCAGCACTGTGAAAAGAGTTTCTAAAGCCAGAAGAAAGTGTGACTAAGATAATGGTAAGAATCAGACAAGGCTGCGTTCAGTCTCCAGCACGAGTAACAGCTGTAACATGGTGCACTTTGTGCCAGGTTTTGAGGAACTAATTTGTGGAGGGGTCATCATGGCTCAGGAAAGCAAATCACACTGAATTTTCCCCTGGGTTTTAGAATGTAGTTGTATAGACTGACCTGCTTTTCAGCTTGCTGTAACTTCTCCTGAAGTCTATTTTTCTTAGTCTCAGAATTAATACTGTGCAATAAATCTAAATCAAATGAGAATGGAAGTCAGAGGACTTCAAATAAAAGGTAAAAAAATCCAGCCTTTCCCTGTGCTCATTTCTAGGTCTTTTGTTCCTTAAAGACTTTTTCAATGTCCTCTGAGCTCATGATTCTTAAGTAGTAACTGAAATTGCTTCCTTTTCATGTTCCTACAGTATTAAAGTACTGCATTTCTAAAATGAGGAGCTATACGTATGGCATGAAAAGTAGGCTATTCTGTAAAGTCAAATAACAATTTGCTCCCCAGACAATAAGCTTCAGTTCAGTTCAGTCACTCAGTCACGTTAGACTCCTTGCGATCCCATGAATTGCAGCATGCCAGGCCTCCCTGTCCATCACCAACTCCCGGAGTTCACCCAAACTCATGTCCATAGAGTCAGTGATGCCATCCAGCCATCTCATCCTCTGTTGTCCCCTTCTCCTCCTGCCCCAACTCCTTCCCAGCATCAGAGTCTTTTCCAATGAGTCAACTCTTTGCATAACGTGGCCAAAGTATTGGAGTTTCAGCTTTAGCATCAGTCCTTCCAAAGAACACCCTGGACTGATCTCCTTTAGAATGGACTAGTTGGATCTCCTTGCAGTCCAAGGGACTCTCAAGAGTCTTCTCCAACACCACAATTCAAAAGCATCAATTCTTTGGCGCTCAGCTTTCTTCATAGTCCAACTTTCACATCCATACATGACCACTGGAAAAACCATAGCCTTGACTAGATGGACCTTTGTTGGCAAAGTAATGTCTCTGCTTTTGAATATGCTATCTAGGTTGGTCATAACTTTCCTTTCAAGGAGTAAGTGTCTTTTAATTTCATGGCTGCAATCACCGTCTGCAGTGATTTTGGAGCCTCCCAAAATAAAGTCTGACAGTTTCCACTGTTTCTCCATCTATTTCCCATGAAGTGATGCGACCAGATGACATGATCTTCATTTTCTGAATGTTGAGCTTTAAGCCAACTTTTTCACTCTCCTCTTTCACTTTCATCAAGAGGCTTTTTAGTTCCTCTTTACTTTCTGCCATAAGGGTGGTGTCATCTGCATATCTGAGGTTATTGATATTTCTCCCGGCAATCTTGATTCCAGCTTGTGCTTCTTCCAGTCCAGCGTTTCTCATGATGTATTCTGCATATAAGTTAAATAAGCAGGGTGACAATATACAGCCTTGACGTACTCCTTTTCCTATTTGGAACCAGTCTGTTGTTCTATGTCTAGTTCTAACTGTTGCTTCCTGACCTGCATATAGGTTTCTCAAGAGGCAGGTCAGGTGGTCTGGGATTCCCATCTCTTTCAGAATTTTCCGCAGTTTATTGTGATCCACACAGTCAAAGGCTTTGGCATAGTCAATAAAGCAGAAATAGATGTTTTTCTGGAACCCTCTTGTTTTTTCAATGATCCAGTGGATGTTGGCAATTTGATCTCTGGTTCCTCTGCCTTTCCTAAAACCAGCTTGAACATCAGGAAGTTCACGGTTCACATATTGCTGAAGCCTGGCTTGGAGAATTTTGAGCATTACTTTACTAGCGTGTGAGATGAGTGCAATTGTGCAGTAGTTTGGGCATTCTTTGGCATTGCCTTTCTTTGGGATTGGAATGAAAATTGACCTTTTCCAGTCGTGTGGCCACTGCTGAGTTTTCCAAATTTGCTGGCATATTGAGTGCAGCACTTTCACAGCATCATCTTTCAGGATTTGAAATAGCTCCACTGGAATTCCATCACCTCCACTAGCTTTGTTCATAGTAATGCTTTCTAAGGCCCACTTGACTTTACATTCCAGGATGTCTGGCTCTAGATGAGTGATCACACCATCGTGATTATCTTGGAGTCATGAAGATCTTTTTTGTACAGTTCTTCTGTGTATTCTTGCCACCTCTTCTTAATATCTTCTGCTTCTTGACAATAAGCTACCACACCAATTTTCCTCAAAGGACAATAAATATAGAACAGCTTCCTTCTCAGAATTTTTAAGTTAAGTGCATTTGCTAAAAAATAGGTTATATGATATTAAAAATGCATGCTGCATCTAAAGTTGTCATTATTTTAGTTAATCATAACATTACGTAGAAAAGATAGATGATATTATATAATTCAGCTACAGTGACCAACTAAGTCTTCAAGCCTAGAGACTTGACAAAGACAGGGCTACTTGGGAACATAAGTAAATTCTTTTAAGTCTAATCAATTAGTACCATAGATCATATTCAAGAAAGATATGTCTTAATACAGTCTGTAGGCTCCCATATGCCACTTACTGCTTCAGATAAAGTGGCAGATCTTCCCATTAAGCGGAAATAACTGGGACTTCCCTAATGGTCCAGTGGTTAAGAATCTGCCTTCCAATGCACAGGATGCAGCTTGATTCCTGGTTTGGGAACTAACGCATGTCACTGGGTAAGCCTGTATGCCACAGCTAAGACCGGATGCAGTCAAATAAATATTTCAAAAACGGAATAACTAGCATTTCTATAAAAGTTTACTCAATGCATTTTTTTTCACAGAAATATTTTGAGATGAAAAAAGGGTTTTATTTTAATTATCACTCTACAGGGAGTCAGAGCAGAAGGGGGATAAAGTTCAGTGTTCAGCTCGGGTTGTAGTAGTAATTCAAAACCCAGTCTCCTACCTCCAAAATTCAGACTGTATCTCATTGTCACCCATCTACTGCGTATTCACCATTGTATTATGCATTGGAAGAGATAGAGGTAACCAAAGTAGGATGCTTCTGCTATGACTCAGATATAAGGGACAATACAAATAATTCATTCTAGTAATTTACATTTATTAAGTGCCTGCTGTATGCCAGGTTCACAGAAATAACAACAGACAAGACAGATGAAAGGGTCTGCCTTGTGGATTTTAGTGGAAATAGTAGGTTAGGGAGAGAAAGTTCAGTTTAGTCACTCATTCATGTCCGACTCTTTGTGACCCTATGGACTGCAGCACACCAGGTTTCCCTGTCCATCACCAACTCCTCGAGCTTGCTCCAACTCATGTCCATCGAGTCAGTGATGCCATCCAACCGTCTTATCCTCTGTTGTCCCCTTCTCCTGCCTTCTATCTTTTCCAGCATCAGAGTCTTTTGCAATGAGTCAGTTCTTTACATCAGGTGGCCAAAGTATTGGGATTTCACCTTCAGCATCAGTCCTTCCAATGACAAATCAGAATTGATTCCCTTTAGGACTGACCGGTTTGATCTCCTTGCAGTCTAAGGGACTGTCAAGAGTCTTCTCCAACACCACAGTTCAAAAACATCAATTCTTCAGTGCTCAGCTTTCTTTATAGTCTAACTCTCACATCCATACATGACTACTGGGAAACCATAGCTTTGACTAGATAGAGCTTTCATGCTAAAGTAATGTCTCTGCTTTTTAATACATTGTCTAGTTTGGTCATAGCTTTTCTTCCAAGGAGCAAGCATCTTTTAATTTCATGGCTGCAATCACCATCTGCAGTGATTTTGGAGCCCAAGAAAATAAAATCTGTCACTGTTTCCATTGTTTCTCCATCTATTTGCTATGGATTGAAAAGCAGGGAGAGAAAAGCAATAGATAAATTTATAAACTACAGTTTTATGTTCAATAATAATCAATGTAAGAGGAAATAAAGAATAATGGAGAGCAGGAAGCTGAGTAATGAAAAATGCTGATGCTTTTTAAAAAATTTTAAAGATCTTTGTGATGTGACCATTTTTAAAGTCTTTACTGAATTTGTTACAAGATTGATTTTGTTTTATACTTTGGTTTTTTGGCTGCCAGGCATGTGGGATCTTAGTTCCCTGATCGAGGATCCAACTCACACCCGTGCAGTGGAAGGCGAAATCTCAAGCACTGGACCACCAGGGAAGTCTCATGAATGCTGATGTTTTAAATGTTAAGGAAGATCTCCCTGAGAATGTGGCATTTTAGGAATAATCTGACACAAGAGAAGGAGATGAAAATGTAGGTAAACTGTAATTTAAAGGATTATCATGAAAAAAATTGTGAATGTGATTCTGGCCCAGCTTCTCAAAATTTCTCAGTCATCCATACACAGGATGGAGGTAAATGGTAGGATGAGCCATTCTGTGAACATCATGGTAGTTTAGAAGGCTCTGGGGAAGAAGGAACCTTTGGGTTGACTCCAGATGATGACAGTGGTGAGTGAAGTGCTACCAATAATAATAAAAAAAGAATCAGACGGCATCATGTTGACAAAGTGTTCTCTGTCTTGAAAGAAATGATGCTCCTTAAACTTTCCATGTTGAGAGAGAGGTCCAAGACAAGGCTCCAATTCTATTTCTCCTTTTTCTTTCTTTAGATGCCATGTCTTCTTTTGTTCCTATCATCTTTTCTTTCTGATTTCCATATAGTAAAAAAAGGAAAAAGGTATGAGCAATGGTAAGTTATTGGAAAGGAGAGTCAAATCAGAGCTAGAGTTTAAAATTGATTCCTCCTTTCCTTCTTTCCCACCTCCTCCTTCTAATAATTTAACTTACTAGTCATCCTAAAAGTTGTGTTTTTCTTGACTATGTATAGTCAGTGTTGCCTATCCTTTTTCCTCCTGCACATTCATTCTCTTTGAGGGTTAAAAAAATAAAAGCTATGTTTACATGCATAAACAATTGATTCTACTGAGTGATGGACGAGTTTAATCTTTGAATGATTAAACCAAGCCTTTCTAAATCTTTGTTTTATTTAGTGAATCATAACATTTCAATGAACTATTGAAGCTAGAATGGTCAATTTGAGTAGGGCCATTGTGGACACATCTTACAAAGAGAAATAAAATGAAATACTTGCAATTTTGAGGGAAATATACAATGCTTGTATTTTAGCTAGCTCCAACAAGGACATCTGTGCCGGAATTAATCTCTTTGACATAGCACTCTGTGAAAGCAATTTGTTTATCTCTTCTACAGTACATGTTTGTACAAAATTCTTTTGTTAATGTAACACATAGACTCATCTCTTTTATTAAGCACTTTGAATGTAGTCAGATGTTGTGGTGATGGGGGAGTAACAGATCTCTATAATACATTATAAAAATAAAAAACAACACAGCTAGTATTTCCTCTTTGGCACTTTCACCTTTTATAACAATGTTCCATGGAATATTCTCTTATTCAATTTTCACATTTTTACTCCTATAAATTTTAGCAAGAGCTGAGAATATTAATGAAAACATCTTTTGACAGTGTTTTTCCAAGCTCTCTAGCTATTTATTTGTTATTGGAAACAAACTATAACTTTGATGTGTTAATGATGTTAAGAAACACATACAATGCCTATTTTTAATACAAGCATTCTCCTACTTGTATTCTATATCACATTTTGTCCAAGGGAGATATGCAAATGCCATCTAGAGAGATGTTTATTTTTGGTTTGTGATACTTTATGATGTAAATAATTTGCTCTTAAATTGATGTTTAAATTTCTATGATAAAATGCATTCTAAAATGACCTCCAAATTAAACCATTTTCCTACTTTAATAAAAAGTAGATTTCTTTTATGTTTCAGGGTCTTAAATAAAGAGAGGATTGAAAGTGAATATAATATCCTTAGTTTCATATACTATTAATTAGCACCTCTCATAATCCTGTTCCAATAGAAGTAAATTTTGTTGTCAGAAAGGAGTCAATAATAAAGAAAAGAAAGAGAAAGGAAAGGAAAAGGAGGAAGAAAGAAAAAAGAAAGGAAAGAAGAAAGGTAGGGAGTAAAGAATAAAAAGAGTGAAAAAAAAACTAAAGCAAACTCAAACCAATAAAAATGATGTCAGGAATTATACCCAAGTGTGTTGGAGAGTTTAGCCTACATGTTTTCTGCATTGACTGCCTCTGTGGTAGACTAGAAATGACAGGTGACACTGACCTGGGTCATGCGTGGTAAGAGATGATAAATGATGGGAACAAAGCCCTCCCTTGTTACCTTGGCAGGCCTTCACTCTGCATCACCTTGAATCCAACTTTTGTTTTTAGAGGAGAATTTTAGGTGAAAGCAACAAATCTGAAGTTACAGCTAAATGTGAATCAGGGGGAATTACTATTGTGATGGCTACCTCTGCTTAGGTTTAATTTTCAGATATGAGCTGGACATTTGCTTAGGGCAGGTGATCTCAAAGGTTTGGCTTATCAAAGATTTGGCTTACATTGCATTTTTTTTTCCCAACTCTTGATGGAACTGAAAAACCTACCAAAAATAAGACAAGGCTAAGATTTAGGATCTCTATATAGCTGACCAACTAATTTCTATTTGCTAATAAGTGAGTCATTTCATGTCTTACAGCTGTCCTATTCTCACATGTAAATAGATGCCTCTCTCATTGGTCTTGGGAAGGGAAGTCTTGGGGTTTAGATGAAAGAATATGTGCAAAAGTTCTTTAGCAGCTACCAAATAATAAGCAGATGAAAGGTGTGAGATTATAATTGTATTAATACCTAACTTGAATTCATTGATCTATAAAAATCTTTGAAAAAGCCAAGAAAGCATAAATTTATAGAAAGTGAACTAAATCATTTGAACTCTTAAAAAATCTGTATTCTTGGGGACTGTATATGTGTTTTAAAGATACAGTTTATGGCTCTGAGTCTTAAACATACAATGTACCCAATATACTTAAAAATACCCTGACCATATTGCTTATGAGTCAATGTAAATGCATTTTCACAAACCTGCTGACTCTGGTGAAGAGATCAGCATGAAGTATGACTACCCAACTTTCATCTTCATGCAGAATATAAATTTGCCTTTGCTGTGGGAGCTGTGTTACTTACTGCTTATATAACATTGGGCAATATTATGGACTGCATGCTTGTGCCTCATCTAAATTCATATATTGAAGCCCTAATAACCCATGTGATGGTGTTTGGAGATGTGTCTTTGGGAGGTAATTAGATAAGAAGGGTGGCACCCTAGTGATGAGATCAGTGCCTATACAAAAAGAAACAGATAGGTAACTAAATATGGCGGAGTAGGACATGTGCTCATCTCCTGCAAGAACTCCAAAATTACGACTTGCTGCTGAGCAAGAATCTACAGGACAATGTTGGATTCCATCAGAAAGAGATACCCCACCTCCAAGGACAAAGAAAAACCCCCAGCAATATGGTAAGAGCAGAGAAATCATGTTTAGAATCAAACCCCATACCTGCCAGAAATGCTCAGAGGGCTCAAACAAAACCTTGTGCATACCAGAAGACCCACAGAAACTAAGCCAGATCTGCCTTTTAGTGTTTGAGTGTCTCCTGCAAAATTATGGGTCAGCAGTGGCCTGCTGCAGGGGCAGGAGCTTTGGGTGCAGCAGACCTGGGTGTGGCATAAGCCTTCTTCGAGATGGTCACCATAACTCCACCACTGAACCACAAGAACTTACATAGGACTGGGGAAACAGACTCTTGGAGGGCACAAACAAAACCTGTGTACACCAGGACAGAGGAGAAAGGAGCAGTGATCCCACAAGAGACTGACTCAGACTTGCCCATGAGTGTCCAGGAGTCTCCCATGGAGGCATGGGCTGGTAGTGGCCTGCTGCAGGATTGAGGACAATGAGTGCAGCAGTGCATGCACAGGACCTTTTGAAGGAGGTTGCCATTATCTTCATTACCTCCACCATAGTCTGGCCTCAGGTCAAACAACAGGGAGGGAACACAGCCCCTCCCATCAACAGAAAATTGGACTAAAGATTTGGTGAGCATGGCCCCACCCATTAGAGCAAGACCATGTTTCCCCCTCAGTCAGTCTCTCCCATCAGGAAGCTTCCATAAGCCTTTTCTCCTTATCCATCAGAGGGCAGAAAGAATGAAAACCACAATTACAGAAAGATAATCAAATTGATCCCATGGACCACAACCTTGTATAACTCAGTGAAACTATGAGCCATGCCACCAAAGATGGACAGGTAATGGTGGAGAGTTCTGGCAAAATGTGGTCCACTGGAGAAGGGAATGGGAAACCACTTCAGTACTCTTGCCTTGAGAACCCCATGAACAGTATGAAAAGGCAAAAAGATGACACAGAGAGATGAACTCCCCGGGTCAGTAGGTGCCCAACATGCTACTGAAGAAGAGTGGAAAAATAACTCCAGAAAGAATGAAGAAATGGAGCCAAAAATAAATCAACACCCGGTTGTGTATGTGACTGGTGATGGAAGTAAATTCCAATACTGTAAAGAACAATATTGCATAAGAACCTGGAATGTTAGGTCCATGAATCAAGGCAAATTGGAAGTGGTCAAACAGGAGATGGCAAGAGTGAACATCGACAGGTCGGGAATCCATGAACTCAAATGGACTGGAATGGGCAAATTTAACTCAAATGATTATTATATCTACTACTGTTGGCAAGAATCCCTTAGAAGAAATGGAGTAGCCATCACGGTCAACAAAAGAATCTGAAATGCAGTACATGGATGCAATCTCAAAAACAACAGAATGATTTCTGTTCGTTTCCAAGGCAAACCATTCAATATCACAGTAATCCAAGCCTATGCCCTAACCAGTAATGCTGAAGCTGAAGTTGAACAGTTCTATGAAGACCTACAGAACCTTCTAGAACTAACACCCAAAAAATGTCATTTTCATTATAGGGGACTAGAATGCAAAAGCAGGAAATCATGAGATACCTGGAGTAACAGGCAAGTTTGGCCTTGAAGTACAAATTGAAGTGGGGCAAAGGTTAACAGAGTTTTGCCAAGAGAACACACTGGTCATAGCAAACACCCTTTTCCAACAACACAAGAGAAGACTCTACACATGTACATCACCAGATGGTCAATACCAAAATCAGATTGATTATATTCTTTGCAGCTGAAAATGGAGAAACTCTATACAGTCAGCAAAAACAAGACTGGGAACAGACTGTGGCTCAGATCATGAATTCCTTATTGCAAAATTGAAGAAAGTAGGGAAAACCACTAGACCATTCAGGTATGACCTAAATCAAATCCCTTAAGATTATACAGTGGAAGTGATAAATAGATTCAAGGGATTAGATCTGATAGAGTGCCTGAAAGACTATGGACGGAGGTTCTTGACATTGTATAGTAGGCAGTGATCAAAACCATCCCCAAGAAAAAAAAATGTGAAAAGGCAAAATGGTTGTCTGAGGAGGCCTTACCAATAGCTGAGAAAAGAAGAGAAGCAAAAGGCAAAGGAGAAAAGGAAAGATATACCCATTTGTATGCAGAGTTTCAAAGAATAGAAAGAGAGATAAGAAAGCCTTCCTCAGTGATCAGTGCAAAGAAATAAAGGAAAACAATAGAATGGGAAAGATGAGAGATCTCTTTAAGAAAATTAGAGCTATCAATGAATATTTCATGCAACGACAGGCACAATAAACGACAGGAATAGTATGGGCCTAACAGAAGCTGGAATCAAGATTGCCGGGAGAAATATCAATAAACTCAGATATGCACATGACACCACCCTTATGGCAGAAAGTGAAGAGGAACTCAAAAGCCTCTTGATGAAAGTGAAAGTGGAGAGTGAAAAAGTTGGCTTAAAGCTCAACATTCAGAAAACTAAGATGATGGCATCCGGTCCCATCACTTCATGGGAAATAGATGGGGAAACAGTGGAAACAGAGTCAGACTTTATTTTTATGGGCTCCAAAATTACTATAGATGGTGACTGCAGCCATGAAATTAAAAGACACTTACTCCTTGGAAGGAAAGTTATGACCAACCTAGATAGCATATTCAAAAGCAGAGACATTACTTTGCCAACAAAGGTTCGTCTAGTCAAGGCTACGGTTTTTCCTGTGGTCATGTATGGATGTGAGAGTTGGACTGTGAAGGCTGAGCGCCAAAGAATTGATGCTTTTGAACTGTGGTGTTGGAGAAAACTCTTGAGAGTCCCTTGGACTACAAGGAGATCCAACCAGTCCATTCTGAAGGAGATCAGCCCTGGGATTTCTTTGGAAGGAATGATGCTAAAGCTGAAACTCCAGTACTTTGGCCACCTCATGTGAAGAGTTGACTCATTGGGAAAGACTCTGATGCTGGGAGGGACTGGGGGCAAGAGGAGAAGGGGACGACAGAGGATGAGATGGCTGGATG